>NC_141537.1:86386641-86554141 GCF_021556685.1 Rattus norvegicus | reverse complement strand
TTTTAATAGGGTTATTTGTCTCCCTGCAGTCTAACTTCGTGAGTTCTTTGTATATTTTGGATATAAGCCCTCTATCAGTTGTAGGATTGGTAAAGATCTTTTCCCAACTCTCCTAAGGACAGTGTCCTTTGCCTTACAGAAGCTTTGTAGTTTTATGAGATCCCACTTGTTAATTCTTGATCTTAGAGCATAAGCCATTGGTGTTTTGTTCATGAAATTATCCCCAGGGCCTATGTGTTCAAGATTCTTCTTCACTTTTTCTTCTACTAGTTTGAGTGTATCCGGTTTGATGTGAAGGTCCTTAATCCACTTGGACTTGAAAATTCTATCTTTATTCCATTTGATGATTTTGGCTCCTTTGTCAAAAATCAAGTGACCATAGGTGTGTGGGTTCATTTCTGGGTCTTCAATTCTATTCCACTTGTCTGTCTGTCTGTCTGTCTGTCTGTCTGTCTGTGTACCAATACCATACAGTTTTTCATCACTATTGCTCTGTAATACTACTTGAGATCAGGGATAGTGATTTCCCCAAAAGTCATTTTATTGTTGAGAATAGTTTTAGCTATCCTGGTTTTTTTGTTATTCCAGATGAATTTGCGAATTGTTCTGTCTAACTCTCTGAAGAATTGAATTGGTATTTTGATGGCGATTGCATTGAATCTGTAGATTGCTTTTGGTAAAAGGGTCATTTTTAGAATATTAATCCTGCCAATCCATGAGCATAGGAGATCTTTCCATCTTCTGAGATCATCAATTTCTTTCTTCAGAGGCTTGAAGTTCTTATCATACAGATCTTTCACTTGCTTGGTTAAAGTTACACTGAGGTACTTTATATTATTTGGGACTATTATAAGGGTGTCGTTTCCCTAATTTCTTTCTCTTTTGTGTAGAGGAAGGCTACTGATTTATTTGAGTTAATTTTATACCCAGCCACTTTGCTTTAGTAGTTCTTAGTTCTCTGATGGAACTTTTGGGATCACTTAAATATACAATCATATCATCTGCAAATAGTGATATTTTGACTTCTTCCTTTCTAATGTGTAGCCCTTTGATCTCTTTTTGTTGTCTGATTGCTCTGGCTAGGACTTCGAGAACTATATTGAATAAGTAGGGAGAGAGTGTGCAGCCTTGTCTAGTCTCTGATTTTATTGGGATTGTTTCAAGTTTCTCTCCATTTAGTTTAATGTTAGCTACTGGTTTGCTGTATATGGCTTTTACTCTTTAGTTATGGGCCTTGAATTTCTGTTCTTTCCATGACTTTTATCATGAAGGGGTGTTGAATTTTGTCAAATCCTTTCTCAGCATCTAATGAAATGATCATGTGTTTTTTTTATCTTTCAGTTTGTTTTTATAGTAGATTACATTGATGGTTTTCCATATATTAAAGCATCCTTGCATGCCTGGAATGAAGCATCCTTGATCATGATGGACGATTGTTTTGATGTGTTCTTGGATTCAGTTTGCAAGAATTTTATTGAGTATTTTTGTGTCAATATTCATAAGGGAAATTGGTCTGAAGTTCTCTTTCTTTGTTGGGTCTTTGTGTGGTGTAGGTATAAGAGTAATTGTGCCTTCATAGAAGGAATTCGGTAGCGCTCCGTCTGTTTTAATTTTGTGAAATAGTTTGGATAGTATTGGTATGAGGTCTTCTATGAAGGTCTGATAGAATTCTGCACTAAACCTGTCTGGACCTGGGCTCTTTTTGGTTGGGAGACCTTTAATGACTGCTTCTATTTCTTTAGGGGTTATGAGTTTTTTTAAAATGGTTTATCTGTCCCTGATTTAACCTCAGTACCTGATATTTGTCTAGGAAATTGTCCATTTCCTCCAGATTTTCAAGTTTTGTTGAATATAGGCTTTCGTAGTAGGATCTGATGATTTATTTAAAATTCCTCTGATTCTGTTGTTAGGTCTTTCTTTTTATTTCTGATTTTGTTAATTTGGACACACTCTCTGTGTCCTCTCATTCGTCTGGCTAAAGGTTTATCTATCTTACTGATTTTCTCAAAGAATCAGCTTTTGGTTCTGTTGATTCTTTGTATAGTCCTTTTTGTTTCTACTTGGTTGATTTCAGCTCTGAGTTTGATTATTTCCTGCCTTCTACTCCTCCTGGGTGTGTTTGCTTCTTTTTGTTCTAGAGCTTTTAGGTGTGCTGTCAAGCTGCTGATATATGCTCTCTCCCATTTCTGCAGGCACTCAGAGCTATGAGTTTCCTCTTAGCACATGTTTCATTGTGTCCCATAAGTTTGGGTATGTTGTACCTTCATTTTCATTAAATTCTAAGAAGTCTTCAATTTCTTTCTTTATTTCTTCCTTGACCAGTTTATCATTGATATAGATATCATTACTTTCTTTAGGTTAGGGAAGTTTTCTTCTATGATTTTGTTGAAGATATTTACTGGTCCTTTGAATTGGGAGTCTTCACTCTCTTCTATACCTATTATCCTTAGGTTTGATGTTCTCATTTTGTCCTGGATTTCCTGCATGTTTTGGGCCAGTAGCTTTTTCTCTTTTCCATTATCTTTGACCGTTGTGTCGATGATTTCTATGGAATCTTCTCCTCCTGAGATTCTCTCTTCTATCTCTTGTATTCTGTTGGTAATGCTTGTATCTACGGCTCCTTGTCTCTTCCTTTGGTTTTCTATATCCAGGGTTGTTTCCCTTTGTGCTTTCTTTAATGCTACTATTTCCATTTTTAATTCCTTCAACTGTTTGATTGTGTTTTCCTGGGATTCTTCCAGGGATTTTTGTGTTTCCTCTCTAAGGGTTTCCACTTGTTTACTTATGTTTTCCTGCATTTCTCTAAGGGATTTCTTTATGTTTTTCTTAAAGTCCTCTATCATTATGATCAAATGTGATTTTAAATCTAGATCTTGCTTTTCTGGTGTGTTTGGATATTCATTGTTTGCTTTGGTGGGAGAAATGGGCTCTGATGATGCCATGTAGTCTTGGTTTTTGTTGCTTGGGTTCCTGCGCTTGCCTCTTGCCATCAGGTTGTCCCTGGTGTTACTTTGTTTTGCTATTTCTGACAGTGGCTTGACCTTCTTATAGGCCTGTGTTTCAGGAGTGCTGTAGTCCTGTTTTCCTGTTTTCTTTCAGCCAGTTATGGGAACAGAGGTTTCTGCTCTCAGGCATGTTGTCGTTCCTTTCCACTGGCTTTTACCTGTCCCTGTGGGCGGGAGCCAGAAAGGCCTACCCCTACTTCTCCTAGGTCCCTGTGCACAGGGGGCCCAGGTGGTGTTAGGCATTTTTCTCTAGAGTCAGATATGTGGGTAGAGAGTAGTCTCCTCTGTTTTCCCAGGTGTGTCTGCCCCTCCGAAATTCCAGCTCTCCCTCTCATGGGATTTGGGTGCAGGGAGCTGTCTGACCATGTCCATTCAGATCCAGGCGCAGTCTGGACCGCAGGGCTCCTGCAGCTGGGCTGCTCCTAACTTCCCATGCCCAGAGGTACTATACAGTTTCTTCTTGGGCCAAGGATATGGGCATAGGTCGGCAAAAGTGGCAATTGCTCCTGCCCTGCAGTCTCAGGATTGCCCACACTTCTGGGCTCTCTCTCCCTTGGGGTTTGGGAACAAGGAGCTGTGGGCTGGGATCAGTGAGTTTTGGGCGCCAGCTAGAAACTGGAAGTGTCCTGTCTGAGAGGAATTTTGCCTTTGTGTGTTCTGAGTCCACCAGGCAGGTCACTTGGGGCAGGAAGGTTGGTCTTACCTCTGGTCTCAGGCCTGAAGTCACTCCTCAGGGCTGGTTTTCAGCTCTCCATGAGGGCAGCAACCAGAAGGGCCTGCCCCTACTTCTCCTGCGTCCCTGTGCACAGGGGGCCCAGATGGCACTAGGTTTTTTCCTCTAGAGTCAGAAATGTGGTCAGAGAGTAGTCTCCTCTGGTTTTCCAGGCTTGTCTGCCCCTCTGAAGGTCCAGCTCTCCCTCCTAAGGAATTAGGATGCAGGGAGCTGTCTGCCCGGGTCTGCTTAGATCCGGGCGCTGTCTGAACTGCAGGGTTCCTGCAGCTTGACTGTTCCTAACTTCCCATGCCCAGAGGCCCTATACAGTTTCCTCTTGGGCAGGGATATGGGCAGAGGTGGGCAGAAGTGGAGGTCTCTCCTGCCCTGGAGTTTCAGGATTGCCCACCCTTGATGATATCTTTTAAGAGCTCTATTTACACATGATTCAAGCAAAGGAATTCCTCCTTTACCACCCACTAAGAAGTTTTACATATCATCTACTTTTTCAAGTATTTTGAAGCCACATGATCACTCTTCTGTAAATTCATAATCCTTTGTTCATAAAAATAGAAACAGAGAAAAGGAAATTCATCCTGCATTTTCTATCTTGTTTGATGTATTATCACCTTTTCAACATTCTTGAGATCGTTGCCTGAAATTTTTCACATTCCATCACCACAAGTGGAATTTGGAACACTTATTCCTTTTAAGTTTTGCATGTCAGGGACAGGGAATAAGAATGAAGAATTCCAAGCAAACTGGATAGAGTTGAGTAAATAGAGAATGTACTTTGGAAAAGGCAATGCTCAGCTAAAGGTTTGTGGTGATGATCAAGGTGCTGGAGTTTTGAATATTTAGGCTGAAATTTGAGTCCTCACAGTAACCCTATGGGATACTCAGGGGTATGTGTGGTTCCCTTTAATTAATGGAATGGTTTCTCCTCCTTCCTTTGCAAATGGATTTGCTTTCTAGAGTTCTTATGAGCCCAGAATGAAATAGAAATAGCATGTGTACATCACATAGGAATTGTCGGTACATGGATAGTGGTTTGTCACTGACCACTTAGACCATCCCTCAGAGAGGCTGCCAGGGTTCAGGAGCTCCTGAGCAATGCTGTTTTGTATCTCAGGTCACCTAAGAGAGCTGGTAGGATGAATAGGTCTTGAACTTTAGTGGCTCTGTAAGAGCAGGGGCTTCGTCTCATTTACTAGACTGTAAAATCAGCCTCAACAAATTACTCAGGGTACATAAAGTAGGATTAAAGGATGGCTGAGGAGTGGGCAGGAGAGCAAGGTACATGGGGCTTAAAGGAGGAAAGAAAGTTTTCTAGGACCCTGGCTATTATGACTACAGGTTATCTCCATAGGGGAAAGTACTCACAACCATGTCCTCTGATGTTTGTTTGTTTATTCATTCATTTATTCATTTTTGAATTAGAAATTATGTCATTTAACCCTCACTGTGTAACTAGCATTTTGCTGGTTGAAACATATATTCTACATTCCAGATGCCCAGCTCCAGGATCCATGTTTCTTGATGGAGAGAGCCTTTATAAATTACTTGCTCTCTTGGAGGGGCTCGAGACCCCTTATGAACAACAATGCCAAGCAACCAGAGCTTCCAGGAACTAAGCCACTACCTAAAGACTATACATGGACTGACCCTGGACTCTGACCTCATAGGTAGCAATGAATATCCTAGTAAGATCACCAGTGGAAGGAGAAGCCCTTGGTCCTGCTAAGACTGAACCCCCAGTGAATGTGCTTGTTGGGGGGATGGCGGCAATGGGGGGAGGATGGGGAGAGGAACATCCATAAAGAAGGGGAGGGGGAGGGGTTAGGGGGATGTTTGCCCGGAAACTGGGAAAGGGAATAACATTCGAAATGTAAATAAGAAATGCTCAAGTTAATAAAAAAATAAATTACTTGCTCTCTCTAAGCTAATAATTTTTGGCTGAGTGGAGAAATCACCCCAAATGACGTTTAGCAATGGGTAAAGATATTTATAGTTGTCACTTTTCTTTTAAAATTTATCATGTGTATGAGGGTGCCTGCACCATGACGCACATGTGGAGGTCAAAGAATGAGGCACTCCAATTGTTGCTTCTGAGGCTGACTACTGGTATCTAGTGGTATCTGGTATCTGGCTGAGAAAATTATAAAGGTTTATCCGAAATATTAGCTGTGCTGAAGTTGACAACTTTGATTAAAGCTTTACTTTGGTACTGTACTGGGGAGATGGCTTATTTGGGTAAAGCATTTACCATTCAAACATGAGGAGCAAAGTCCAGAGTCCAGAGTCCAGATACATGGTAGCTTGGTGGCTCACCAGTAAGCCCAGTAACCCTGGAGGTAGATACAAACGATCCCTAGAGCAAATTGGCTGGCTAGACTAGCTGAGTCACAGACTCCTAGGTTCACATGGTAGACCTTATCTCAATATGGAGAGTGGAGAACAAGTGGAGAAAGCACCCAATGCCACCCTCTGGCTTCCACACTTATAAGCATACATTGTAGGCATACCTGCACACACACATTAGAACATACATGCTTATAAAAACATGAAACTTCACTTTTCAGTACTATGAATATTGAATAACAGTTAGACATGGTGGTACATGCTTGTTGTCCCACTTCCTTAAGAGGCAGAGGTAGAAGAATTGTAAGAGCCTGAGAACTGAGGCCACCCTGGGAAATATAGCAAGACCTTGTCTCGAAACAGCAACAATCACAACATTGGAAAAA
Source organism: Rattus norvegicus (assembly GCF_021556685.1). Classification (NCBI taxonomy): domain Eukaryota; kingdom Metazoa; phylum Chordata; class Mammalia; order Rodentia; family Muridae; genus Rattus; species Rattus norvegicus. The sequence goes on along the minus strand of NC_141537.1, from coordinate 86,547,677 downwards.
GAAACAGGATAGGGATGGGGAAGAGAGGGAGAGGGATGGGGGAAAGAGGAGAGAGAGAGAGGGAGAAAGAGAGGGAAAGGGAAGTTGGAGGGAGAGGGAGAGGGAGAGGGGAGAGTGGAGAGGGGAAGAGAAGAGGAAAAGGAAGAGGGAGAGACTAGTGTTTACCACATGAAAGTCTGGTGAGTTTAAATAAAAATGAAAACAATGTGTACCTTCAAGACTTAGTACATAATATTTTAGCTTTTATTAATTGTTCTATTTACGCTTATAATTTGCCCAGTGTATTACATTGATAGACTATATTCCATGGCATAGAAAGCTACATATAAGATTTTCAAGGTTTGGTGAGTACACTTAAATTTCACAAGAAAAAAGCATTTTCAATTCTTTCATAATGCATGAAAGGGGATTTTCAAGTAAATTGAAGAGATACTGTGGTTTGGTTTATGTACGTTCAGCATACTGTATCCTGGACAAAGTCACAAATCCTGAGGTCCATATGCTAGTCTGCTTGCTTCCCCAAAGCATAAAATTACAGATCTTAACAGAAACAGTTGGTATTATTGCATATTCACCAAGGAGGCAATAAAACAAAGTATCCTATATATGTGGAGTACAGAAAGGAAATTAACAGAATACTCTTAGCAAAAATTAGTAGCGGGAAAGTAAGCCAAAATATAAACTGAATGGATTCCTCCTTAGTATACCCAGGCTACAAAATTATCCACTGAAATTAGTGCCAGCCCAGTAGCAAGATGGGTCCCCTAGAAAGCAGGGCTAGCAAGGGAATTCTGCAAGTTGCTCTGACTCTAAGATCTATGATGGCTATGCTTTGCCACTGGGGGACCAGATTCTCCCATTGTTGCCTCTTTAAATGCAAATGAAAGTCTTACAGATTGACTTCTATAATCATCCCCTTATTCTGCAGGATGTGTCTATCATCAGATCATTATCAAGGGCTCTGTAGGATTAGCCTAGCAACTGAAGAGCTTAAGAGAGCTCAGTGATGGTGACTGTAGTAAATGCTGTGAGATCATCTCCTTCTCCATGGGAGTTCCTGATCTGCAGTACCTTTGTCAAGATGCTATGAGGATGCTATTAACTGCTAACATTCTATACTGTTAGTCACAGCACCATCTTAAATAGTTAGTGATGCTCACTCGTGGCCAGTTATTATGAAAGAATAGTATAGGGTAGGAAAAAGGAGGAGAAAATTAACCCTTTTGGTAAAGTCAACAATGCCCTAGTAATGGATAAGTAGGAGCCTCAGTTTTTCAGGAGACAGCTACTCCTTTTTGGAAATGGAGGATCGTTATAACTATGTAATATCAGTGCTGCTAATAGTGGGATGGTGCTGTGGAGGCCCATTAGCACAGACATCCATTAAAACTGTTTTGTGCCCAAAAGGGTATGCTAACTCTATGCTTTCACCTGTTTGCTTGGTATCTGCCTCCCCCAGCTGACTTCACCGCCACCGAGAAATGTGCACTTGGAGTGTGATTTTGGGACTTGGAGATGAGGTCTGATGAAGCCATTGTCAAACTTAAATTGCTCCCCATTTAGTATCATTATTTTGAATAAAAAGAAAATTTCCTCACATTAGTCTCTTCTGTAGAGAGTGAATCCTGTTTAAAGGATACTTGTTGCTTCAGATGGATGGGGCAGATGATTTCTCATCCTTCACATCAGTGGCTTGCTTGTGTCATGGGCTTGTGTGCAGCATTGAAGTATCATAATTATACCAAGAGTGCAGAAGCAAGATATTGCCAGAGCACACATTTGGAGCATGGATTTAGAGGTCTGAGCTCTAAGCTTAAATCGAATTTCCATTGCTGTTCTTTAGCAGCATTCTTCAGATAGTTAAATGCTGGGTCTGGCATAACCTTGGTAGGGACAGAATGACATGGTTCCTGCCACTGGGGTAGGGCCAGCAGGAGTGGGCCTCCAGGAGTGTAGTAGCTGCTATGGGCATAAGGCTTGTTTGTATAAGAATGTACACATGTTCCTCCTTCAAGGATTGTCCTCATTATTAATGTTAATGATGACACGATAATCAGAGACAGCAGGAGTGAGTGAAGGTATGGCTAATGTCTCAGTAACATGGTAAATGGTGGGACCTTCAGGACAGCCCTTAAGGCTGTGGAAAAGAACTCTAAATGCATGAATTTTCAAATATATAACTTCCCAACTATGCAAAAATATAAGAATGCAATATGAACTATACAAGAGGCTTCATGAATCTAAAGGGACAAAAGCAACTGTTGTGTTGTGAGTCAACTTATCAGAAAGATACTAAGGAAGGAGATAAAGAGATTTAGGGAGCAGTGATCACAGGAGATCCCACCCAGCTCAGGTTTTTATTTTCTTTATGCTTACAAAGATAGACAAATTCCTGATTCAGGGTTGAAGCCTTGGACAGAGCAAGGTTAGGCCCAGGTGTGATAGAAATGGTAATTCCGGGACAGGATCCCACCCAGCTAGCTTATAGTCTGGTGCTCAACAGAGGCAGGCAGATTTCTAACTTCTTTTGCAATGTTAAAAGAAAGTGTATGCTCATATTTTCCTAAGAATTAAGGGGCTAGGGTCATGGTATGCTGATTCATAGGACAATCAAAAGAGACCTGGAGCAAATGGTTAGGAGCTAATTTTCTTTTACTACCTCTTTGACCTTTCATCATTCAGTAATGTGTTGTTTATTATCTATGCATTTGAGTAATTGCTAGAGATTTATTTGCTGTTGATTTGAAGCTTTATTGCATTGTGTTCAGATAGAACATATAGATTTACTTCATTTTTCTGAATTTATTAAGATAGTTTTATATCCTAGGATATAGTCTATTTTAGAGAGGCAAAAACATGAGTTGCTGAATAGGATGTATATTTTTTGCTGTTTGGGTAGAATTGTCCATTCAATGTATCGAGTTATTTAATTGTGATGTTTCTGTATTTGTTTGTTTGCTTGTTTGTTTGTTTGTAGATTACCTGTCTACTGGGTAATGTGAAGTACTAAAACCATCTACTATTATTGACTTTGAGTTAAGTCTTTAGGTCCAGGAGTATGCTTTCAATGAATTTGGTTGTTCCAGAATTTGGTCCATATCTGTTTAAGAATGTAATATATTCTTGGTTAATTGTTCTCATGATAAAACTCAGGTGTCATTCTTTATCTCTCCTGATTGGTTTTAGTCTCTTTAGTCTCTTGTTAGATTCTAGGACAGAGACACCTGCTTCTTTCCTGATTCAATTTTTGCGAGAATACTTTTTGTAGACATATCTTTCCAACTGAGGAATGCTTTATTCTGTGTCTTGTGGAAGAACTGGTCTGTGCTCTTGACCAGAGGTTCTTCTTCTATATCCATGACTATAAATCTAGCATTTAGTCTTATCATGATAGTTCACAGTTCCTGCCTGCTTTTGATCCTGTGTTTAAAAAGATGTTATATCCTTTGCCTGTGTAGTCTAATTCCTCTACTTTATCTTCAAGCCCTTGCATACTGTCTTCTGCTTGATCCATTCAACTTATAAGGCTTTCCAATGAGTTGCCTAAATGGGTTGTTGAGTTTTTCATTATGGTTTGAGTTGTCTTCAATATTTTTATATATTTACTGAATTGTTTTCAAATCTTGAGACACATTTGTCATTTTCTTCAGCCATATATTTTTCTTTTAGACATTATGTAGACACTTGTTATTATCTTCTTTAAGTTCGTTGAGCATTGAGTTGCTTTGTTTTCATTTTGTTTGTTTTTCTCTCATTTAACTCTCTGAATTCTTTGACAAAATTTATGATTGTCCTTTTAAATTCTGTGTCTTGGTTCATCTTGATAATTCTTTCTTGAGAACATTTCTAGAGCTGAAGGAAAGTCACTTGTTTGTTAATGACTTGCTGTCCTTGTTTGTTGGGCATGGCCTCACTGCCTCAGGTATGTTATACAGAAGCAGATTATCACTCTCCTGAGGACTGTAAGCAAACTAAAGAGGACTCTTAAGGAAGAGTGGGGAGTTGGGAGAATTGAGGGCCCTGAAGCAGATGGGAACTCCACAGGAAGACTAACAGAATTAACTAACCTGGACCCCTAGCAGCTCCCAGAGACTGAACTACCAGCTAAAGAGCATACACGGGCTGGAAGGACATCCTTGGCACATATGTAGCAGAAGTGTAGCTCAGTCTCCATGGCGGCCTTGTCTGGCCTCAGTGGGAGAGGATGCACCTAATCCAGGGGAGACTTGATGCATAGGGGTGGGTTAGGGTATGGGGACTGAGAGAACAGGGTTCACCCTCTTGGAGGAGAAGGGGAGAGGGAGGGGGATGGGACTCTATGAGGGGAGACTAAGAGGGGAAGCAGTGTTTGGGATGTAATAAAAGAAGAAAAGAAAAAAATGAAAATGTCAGCTATCAGAAAGGTCTTGAACCTGTCCTCTCACAATGCATTTCAGATTCCTGACTACTTGAGCATGAGATGAGACTGCAGGATTAGCATTCTAGAAAATTCTCAGTTGTTGCTTCTTGGTGGTGCATCTAAGTTATGAGGTTCACTGTTATAGTGTGTCTGCCATCTTAATATCTTCCAGATAAGGAGGGACAACCTCTCATCCTTGTGTTGGTACTTGATCAGCAGTGACGACCTCCTCCCTGGGTTGGTGGTTGCTGCTCTCTCATTATTTCTTGACTGGTTTGCTTCAATCAAGAAATAATTTTGTTCATTGCTTTTAGGAATGTTTTAGAAATACTGACTCTCATCATTGTTAACTCTTTCTATTCTTCCATTACTTTCTACTTCAATATTTATAATTTCCACTCTTCTACTTACTTTGGGCTTAATTTACTTTTTATTTTCTCACTTCCTGAGATGAAATGTGAAATGCTAACTTCAAAACTTGGCTCTTTTATGGTACAAGGGTCTAAGCTGCACAGCTCTCTGAAGCACTTTATTCCTCTGTACTTCTTAGGTTCTGTCTAGAATTGTTATCCTGATTAGGACAGAATTCTGTTTACTGTCTTTCTAATCAACACATATGCTCCTTCATAGAGGAGACTAGGAGGAGGAACTTCATGGAAGAAAGCCATAGCTTTGCGTTAATGGAAGCAAACATTTGACATTTGACCAAGTCTTTCACATGTCTACATGATTACATTGCCAGTTTACAACCAGATGCCTGTGCTAGGGCAGGCGGCTGAGTGAATGAGGATGACTTGGTGGGTTTGGGTCGACTGGATTCATTTTCCTTTGCCCTTCCTAATGTTCATACTCTTAGCAAGCTCCCCTAATGCTAATAATAGGAAGAAAAGTCATTAAAACATTAGGAAAAAAGTTTTATATTCAAATCATTTCCAGAGCAAATACTTTTGGGTTAAATTTGTAATAGGGGGCAGTGAGACAGACCAGCCTCACTTCTGGGCTGGTTGTTCTCCCTCTGAGCTGGTCCCTCCTTAGAGGTTTCTTGGGAAGCCAGGCTGCCCTTCATGTTCATTACCATGGAGAACTTGGCCATCCTGCATTAAACACAACCAATCAGATGTATACAGCTGAGGGTGGGTTGTATTTTCTTTTCCCAGCACAGCAGTGATCACTACTGTCATAGACAAGCACTGCTCTCTGGTATGTGTTCCAGAACACACAGATTCCTTACTACTTTTGAGGTTCTATGTCTTGAGAGATGAAAGATGTTTTATGTGTGGATCTTTAAGAAATTCTTTGTTATTATTATTATTGTTGTTATTGTTAATTTTTGGATTGGGCTTTTAGCAGCTCATTTAAAGGCAGAAGAATTATAATACTCCTCAGAAGAAATGAAGGATTTCCTAGAAAATTACTTTTGGGGTATCTGTTAATTTGCAAGAAATTCACAATGAACATTTGGAACAAAATGTTTTTAAATTCCATTTTGAAATCTATACCAGTAATATTGATTGTGAAACAAACAAAATCATTAAATAAACTAGGCTAAGGAGAAATTAAACTTTGCTTTGAAATACCAATTAACTATGGCAGTGATAATTATAGTAGCTAGCGATCAATGTGTTCATGACATTGGCTAAATGATTAATGTACTTACCTCATTTGATTTTTCCTACCACCTCTGGGGTGGGTATTATTGTTCTTACATCATAACTAAGAAATCCTGAGTCTTAGAAAGCCCAGGTAGTTTTCTAGTGTCAGGTAACTATGGGATCTACTACACTCAAGGCTGGTTTACTTTATGACCCCAACTATTAATTCTCATAACATCTTGACACTCTTTAACCTTGGACATATTGAGAGACGATGGCAAAAATGATGTTGTAACTTGATGTTTACACTGAAATTCATCAGTGTGAATTATACTCATTTTAACGAGGGTAATTTGGACATCTGTTTAAGCCCTATGTCGTTCCTTTGTGTTTTAAACCAGACATGGCAAGGGACTGCTATGCATGATTTGTGGTAGGGAAGGGAGAAAAATGCTTTTTGTGATAATTTAGAATCTCAGTGAAAACAGTATCAAGAAAAATGTCCAAATTGCTTAACCAGTTCTTTCTATGCTAAGCAGAGACCATTAGATTTGTATTTCTATTGAGGCAGATTGATCTGCATACTGACAAAAAGCAGCTGTTCTTTCTTACTGTGGCTTCTGGTTGAGTCATAACTGGAGATGCGGCTAAGAGGAGGAAGAAGGGTATCCAGACAATCCACCCTGTTCTGTTGGATCTCAAGAAGACTTGAGTGCTCTTCTGCTGTTTGCAACCCATAAATCATCTGTGTTTTCTTGCTCTTTCTTGTGATATCCAACATGCCTTTTCTAGAGAAGGGGTATGTCTTAATTATTAAACTTTACTTATGGCTGAGGAAAAAATATCTGACCAAAGAACAGGAAATTTAGTCTGGCCCAGAGTTCCAAGGTGTGTCATATTGGGGAAGGCATGACTGGAGGAATATGAAGCAGAGGGTAAAACTTCATAGGCAGGAGAGAGAGAGGGAGGGAAGGAGGGAGGGAAAGAGACAGAGACACACACAGAAAAAGAGAAAGAGAGAGTGAGAGGCAGAGAAACAGAGACAGAGAGACAGAGACAGAGACAAAGATAGAGACTCAGAGACAGAGAGGTAGAGACACAGAGACAAAGACCAAGAAACAAACAGAAACAGAGACAAAGAGGAGAGGTAACTGGGATCTGGGCTATAAAAGTCTCAAGGATCACCTCCACTGATCCACATTCTTCAGTGAGGCTTGACCTCTAAATTCCCACAACTTTCCTAAGCAGCACCACCAGCTGGGGCCAAGCTTTTGAACATGTAAGCCCTGGGTGACAATTCAGAAAGTACAGCAGGCTGATCACCCTAGTCGTACAGGTTCCAGCCTCGAGTTCCTTCCCCAACTTTCCTCAGTGGTGAACTATGATGTGAAAATGTAAGGTGGATAAACAGACCCCTTTCTCCCCAAAATAGGTTTTGGTCAGTGTTATGACAGCATCGGAAAGCAAACTAGGACAGTTGTCTCCATGCTGCAGGGGAAGCACAGAGAAAGCTAACTGTGGTGCTGGAAGTCACCTATTCTAAAACCCTTAATAATATGCATTCTTTGGAGCTTTATAGCAGGAAACAATGATAATGGAAACAGGTTTTTGTATTTTCCCTTTCCCAAAGTACTTACTGGAGGGAGAACATTTCTTCCTTAATAACAAAGGGAATGGGCTTCCACAGTGCCAGGAGTGCCTGAGTTGTATTTCTTATGCATTCTTTGCCCTGCCTTCCAGCCTGTTAAGTTCATTAAAGCTATTGAATAGATTCCAGGGTGAGGAAGATTAAGCTGTAATTGACTATATTTCATGGGTCACTTCTCCCTTTTCTGTAAGCTCATTCATTGTGGGTGAGTCACAAAGGCAGTAAATTCACCACAGAGAATCAGGTATCCTAGGACAGCTCTGGGAGCCCATATTTAATCCTTTGATGACGTTATCAAATAGGTTTGCTTTTATTTCCCTCTTCTCCTGGTGAATCTCCAGTGAATCTGGGGATTCAGTACTGTGTTCATCCTGAGGAAATTTTGGTGCCAGCTAACCTCAGTGGAAGGTGTTGTTGTTGTTGTTGTTGTTGTTGTTGTTGTTTTGAATTGCCTTTATTTTTTTCTTTTTTTTTCTTTTTTCTTTTTTTTTCCCTGGAGCTGGGGATCGAACCCAGGGCCTTGTGCTTACTAGGCAAGCGCCCTACCACTGAGCTAAATCCCCAGCCCCTTTGAATTGCCTTCTAAATTGTTGTTTGTGTTTTGTGCTTTGCAATTCATGGACTCTTTCTCCTACCCTAGCTCTCCCCTCCTTTGTTAGGCTTCCTTTTCAAACAGCTGTGTTACACCTGGGACTTTTATAAATATCACATCTCAGGTTTGAAAATGGGAGTCCTGACCCACTAGGCTTGGGCTACGGGTTTCTTTATTTCAAGTAAGTAATAGTGATGGCCCTATTCTTTGAGTAGAGATTATCTGCTCCCCCCACCTGGGTTTGTGCAGAAGTGCTGAGAGGTCCTGATGTATTTGTTTAAGGATACCTGGTATGTGACCATGAATGTTAGAGTTTATTATCTACATCAAGGAGTCAGGAACATGGCTCCTTATAGGACAGCTGTTCTCAACCAGTGAGTTGCAGCCTCTTTGGGGGTTCACACATCAGATACCCTGCATATCAGATATTTACATTATGAATCATTACAATAGCAAAATTAGTAATGAAAAACAATGAGTTGGGGATCACATCCATATTTCATTTTATATTATAGACATCTGTGCTGGGAATAAATGTTTGTTTCCTGTCAATGACCTTCTCCACATCCCCTCAGAGAACAGAGTCACTGGGAACCTGATTCTGGACTTGAAATTATGAGCAGTAGAGAATGGCCAAGGATAGAGAGTTGGGAAAACTCTCAGTGCAGGAGGAATTCTTGGCAGGAGTCCATCTTCTAGTCAGAAGCAAAACAAAATAAAACAAAACTTGTGCTTTGTTCCCACTGATTGGGGCATGTCCCAACCATCTGCGGGTGATGGTTGAAAATTCCTTGATGTCCTCTGTTCTTTGCAGCCACCCATGGGCTATGGGATTTCCTAACTTGTTATGGTATTCTGGGTTTCTGTCATAAGTGGGGTTACATCCCACAGCAGTATAATCACCACACAAGGAAGTATGTCTTACTGTTTGACTTTAATGTAACTGTTGGATCAAGGAGGAGTCTGGGACACAATCTTGTTCATCCTTAGGTGAAACAATGAGCTCAAATAGCAAAAAGGGACGTCCCAAGGTGAGAAGGCCAAGGGCCCATTCTGCAGAAATGTAGAACACAGAGAACTTATTTCAGTGCTTGGATTTCCTCTACCCGGAAGTACTGCCTCTGCCAGATCATCCACTGCCCAGCGCCTCTCACAACATCCTACACAGGCATCTTGTTATTATTCCACCTCTCCTCCTTTTTGCTGTAGAAATGCCTTGGACCTTGTGATAGAGGCACATGCTTCTGCATTCCCCATGAAGATTGCCCCTTACTGTTTCCAGGGTCCTGACAGGTTGTTGATTCTGTATTCCTCCTTGAACCCAGGATCCCAGGCTAAGAGTAAGAGCACCACATTCCTAGTTCTATTCATAAATAAGCTGTGCAACATGGGGGCATGATGTATAGATATGCCCTGGTGCCGCAGTGCCCTAAATAGGAAAGAGGAATTGTCCTTTAGGATTCTGTGACTTCACAATTTCTAAATTCCGCACATTAATTAGTCTATTTTCTCAGATAGCTGCTCTTTAGACTGTAGGAAAGGAGTCTTAGACAAAAAGCTTAGATAGAAGCTGTGTCACTATTCAATGGGCAGCTTTGAGAATGATGTTAATCTCCACAGACCCATTACAGAAAGATAGGATTGTGAGAAGAAAGTATACAGTAAAACTATACATTAAGAAAAATTTCAAGTAACTGATAAGGTCCATGATATTTTAAGAAAATGCCTGTCTAGACAAGGCTTGAACAATGACATGGATTGAGTAAATATCATAAATATCACTAGATTCTACTCCTAGGCTCTAGAGAGAGGAAAAATTGGTGTCTCACAATGATGAGTACCTGATTGGTTACCCATTTCACTACAAAATTGTCAGTCTTGAAATCATGTACACACACACAACACTAAACAAATACAGCAGGCTGTCTTTCTTCCTTCCTTCTTTTCTTTTCTTTCTTTCTTTCTTTCTTTCTTCCTTTCTTTCTTGCTCATACCTCTCTTTGTGAAAAAGGGCTATCAGTTTGAGAGGTTGTGGGGTAGCAAGGGAGAGACTGGAGGAAAAAAGGTAAAGAGGAATCTGATGTAATAATATTTTAATTGAAATAAAATGATAAATTTCAAAAAAAAGTGAAATTAGACTATTATGCCAATATAAAGTGAATGCATGTTAACAAATTTAGTTTTTCTTTCTGAGAAAAAAGCCTGAAGGGTAGCAAAACTTAAAGATTAAAGATTAAAGATGGACAGATATACATCAAAACTTTTCCCAGCACGTTGACTAAATAGAAGTATTTTTTTCTTTTAAGATTTAAGTTCTGATTCAATTTTTTTCCTAGTTTAGACTAAGCATTGCCACACTTTGGTTTACCAGACCCAAGTATATGCTATTTTCTTACACGGGGTGGAATTACCCATCCAGTACAGTTTTAATGAAATGCTGGCATCCAAACCAGCAACTTATCTTGCCTTCAAAAATCAGTCAAGAAAAGACCTGCCCACCTGTCTCAGAACATGATGAACAGTTGTAGAGAGGAAACAGAATGTAAGGCCAGAAGCTGAGGTATTTTACACCAAGTGTCTTTAACAAAATAGGTCCCAAGTGATTTCAACTGCAAACTGTGTGTCAAGGCTTTCGCCTTTCTCCCTGCCTGTCACATTGATTCTGGGTCTGTCTTGTTCTAGGGTTGACATCTTTGTCAGATCCAGTTATGTGACAGTATATCCTGTTTCTTAGTCTTTCCTTCATTAAAAGGTGCATACTGCTGCTTTCTTTCTTGTTTATTGCCGAATAATAGTCCTTGTAACCAGTAAGAAATAGGAAATGACAGTAGTGATGCTGGCTTTATTTGCATTTAAATTAAAAATATCAAAGATGAGAAAAAAGGGCAAAGAAAACAAAATTACATTAATTACGCTTTGGTAATAGAAAAGAAAAACAAAAACAAAAAGGATTTTATATTGATATCCCATATCTTTGGGGTTAAAATAAAGCAATATGCAAATGATGAAATATTAAAATTCTGCATTAATTTTACTTTTCAAATACATCTATTTTTGAGGAGAGAAGAGGGACACCATTCAAGACCATTTAAGGGTTACCTTTAAGGGGCCAGGTGTAGCTAATGCATTTCTTTTGCTCTTGAGCTCTTATCCATTTCCTTCCTGAAGCAACATTTCTAGTTACAAATACTCCTACTTTGAGTCTGGATCCTACAGAAGCCTTACCCATAGCCCAGTCTTCTCTTGTGCTACATTGTTTCAACATTCACTACCACCGGCTCCGATTGCTTGCCTAAAGTCTAGTAGGCTTCTAAGCTCACCTCAACTGTCATCTCCTCTGCTAACTGATTCTTGTTGTCTCCCATATGGAAATTACATAGCTATGTTCTGGTTGTCAAGACGTGGGTTCTGTGTCCCTTTAATATATTTTAATTCCATATCTTTGCTATTCTGGTGCTGGCTTCTTGAGAGCTGGATTCATGATGGGTTCTTAATAATATTTATTCTTGTGTCCTCCCTTTCTTCCTTCTTGGTACTCTATCTTCAACCTTTTCTTCTTTCTTCCCTCTTTGTCCCCCACTCCTCTGAGTACCTGCCACTGTGGCCAGTGGTTTGGGTAGAATAAGGACACATTAGCTTTCTGAGATACTTGATCTAATATTTAAGTTGAGTTTGAGGAATTAAAAGATCTTCCAGCAGCTCTCTGCTCCCAGACCCGGTGAGAGAGAGACCCAACCACCTGGTCAGGTGGGCACTCCTGAGGCTGCAGAGCGGAAGAGACCACCAACTCTGCTCACCCCTGCCCACATCCCTGGCCCAAGAGGAAACTGTATAAGGCCTCTGGGCTCCCGTGGGGGAGGGCCCAGGAGCGGCAGGACCCCTGTGCCTGAGACACCTCCGGAACCTGAAGGAAACAGACCAGATAAACAGTTCTCTGCACCCAAATCCCGTGGGAGGGAGAGCTAAACCTTCAGAGAGGCAGACAAGCCTGGGAAACCAGAAGTGACTGCTCCCTGCACACACATCTCGGACGCCAGAGGAAAAAGCCAAAGACCATCTGGAACCCTGGTGCACTGAAGCTCCCGGAAGGGGCGGCACAGGTCTTCCTGGTTGCTGCCGCTGCAGAGAGCCCGTGGGCAGCACCCCACGAGCGAACCTGAGCCTCGGGACCACAGGTAAGACCAAATTTTCTGCTGCAAGAAAGCTGCCTGGTGAGCTTGGGACACAGGAAAGCAGAATTTCTCTAGGACCGGGCACGTTCTGTGTTTACCGGAAGTCCCACACCCACGGATCCCGGCCCGCAGCAGCTCTCTGCTCCCAGACCCGGTGAGAGAGAGACCCAACCACCTGGTCAGGTGTGCACTCCTGAGGCTGCAGAGCGGAAGAGACCACCAACTCTGCTCACCCCTGCCCACATCCCTGGCCCAAGAGGAAACTGTATAAGGCCTCTGGGCTCCCGTGGGGAAGGGCCCAGGAGCGGCAGGACCCCTGTGCCTGAGACACCACCGGAACCTGAAAGAAACAGACCGGATAAACAGTTCTCTGTACCCAAATCCCGTGGGAGGGAGAGCTAAACCTTCAGAGAGGCAGACAAGCCTGGGAAACCAGAAGTGACTGCTCCCTGCACACACATCTCGGACGCCAGAGGAAAAAGCCAAAGACCATCTGGAACCCTGGTGCACTGAAGTTCCCGGAAGGGGCGGCACAGGTCTTCCTGGTTGCTGCCGCTGCAGAGAGCCCGTGGGCAGCACCCCACGAGCGAACCTGAGCCTCGGGACCACAGGTAAGACCAAATTTTCTGCTGCAAGAAAGCTGCCTGGTGAACTCAAGACACAGGCCCACAGGAACAGCTGAAGACCTGTAGAGAGGAAAAACTACACGCCAGAAAGCAGAACACTCTGTCCCCATAACTGACTGAAAGAGAGGAAAACAGGTCTACAGCACTCCTGTCACACAGGCTTATAGGACAGTCTAGCCACTGTCAGAAATAGCAGAACAAAGTAACACTAGAGATAATCTGATGGCGAGAGGCAAGCGCAGGAACCCAAGCAACAGAAACCAAGACTACATGCCATCATCGGAGCCCAATTCTCCCACCAAAACAAACATGGAATATCCAAACACACCAGAAAAGCAAGATCTAGTTACAAAATCATATTTGATCATGATGCTGGAGGACTTCAAGAAAGACATGAACACACTTAGGGAAGCACAGGAAAACATTAATAAACAAGTAAAAGCCTACAGAGAGGAATCGCAAAAATCCCTGAAAGAATTCCAGGAAAACACAATCAAACAGTTGAAGGAATTAAAAATGGAAATAGAAGCAATCAAGAAAGAACACATGGAAACAACCCTGGATATAGAAAACCAAAAGAAGAGACAAGGAGCTGTAGATACAAGCCTCACCAACAGAATACAAGAGATGGAAGAGAGAATCTCAGGAGCAGAAGATTCCATAGAAATCATTGACTCAACTGTCAAAGATAATGTAAAGCGGAAAAAGCTACTGGTCCAAAACATACAGGAAATCCAGGACTCAATGAGAAGATCAAACCTAAGGATAATAGGTATAGAAGAGAGTGAAGACTCCCAGCTCAAAGGACCAGTAAATATCTTCAACAAAATCATAGAAGAAAACTTCCCTAACCTAAAAAAAGAGATACCCATAGACATACAAGAAGCCTACAGAACTCCAAATAGATTGGACCAGAAAAGAAACACCTCCCGTCACATAATTGTCAAAACACCAAACGCACAAAATAAAGAAAGAATATTAAAAGCAGTAAGGGAAAAAGGTCAAGTAACATATAAAGGGAGACCTATCAGAATCACACCAGACTTCTCGCCAGAAACTATGAAGGCCAGAAGATCCTGGACTGATGTCATACAGACCCTAAGAGAACACAAATGCCAGCCCAGGTTACTGTATCCAGCAAAACTCTCAATTAACATTGATGGAGAAACCAAGATATTCCATGACAAAACCAAATTTACACAATATCTTTCTACAAATCCAGCACTACAAAGGATAATAAATGGTAAAGCCCAACATAAGGAGGCAAGCTATACCCTAGAAGAAGCAAGAAACTAATCGTCTTGGCAACAAAACAAAGAGAATGAAAGCACACAAACATAACCTCACATCCAAATATGAATATAAAGGGAAGCAATAATCACTATTCCTTAATATCTCTCAATATCAATGGCCTCAACTCCCCAATAAAAAGACATAGATTAACAAACTGGATACGCAATGAGGACCCTGCATTCTGCTGCCTACAGGAAACACACCTCAGAGACAAAGACAGACACTACCTCAGAGTGAAAGGCTGGAAAACAACTTTCCAAGCAAATGGTCAGAAGAAGCAAGCTGGAGTAGCCATTCTAATATCAAATAAAATCAATTTCCAACTAAAAGTCATCAAAAAAGATAAGGAAGGACACTTCATATTCATCAAAGGAAAAATCCACCAAGATGAACTCTCAATCCTAAATATCTATGCCCCAAATACAAGGGCACCTACATATGTAAAAGAAACCTTACTAAAGCTCAAAGCACACATTGCACCTCACACAATAATAGTGGGAGACTTCAACACCCCACTCTCATCAATGGACAGATCATGGAAACAGAAATTAAACAGTGATGTCGACAGACTAAGAGAAGTCATGAGCCAAATGGACTTAACGGATATTTATAGAACATTCTATCCTAAAGCAAAAGGATATACCTTCTTCTCAGCTCCTCATGGTACTTTCTCCAAAATTGACCATATAATTGGTCAAAAAACGAGCCTCAACAGGTACAGAAAGATAGAGATAATCCCATGCATGCTATCGGACCACCACGGCCTAAAACTGGTCTTCAATAACAATAAGGGAAGAATGCCCACATATACGTGGAAATTGAACAATGCTCTACTCAATGATAACCTGGTCAAGGAAGAAATAAAGAAAGAAATTAAAAACTTTTTAGAATTTAATGAAAATGAAGATACAACATACCCAAACTTATGGGACACAATGAAAGCTGTGCTAAGAGGAAAACTCATAGCGCTGAGTGCCTGCAGAAAGAAACAGGAAAGAGCATATGTCAGCAGCTTGACAGCACACCTAAAAGCTCTAGAACAAAAAGAAGCAAATACACCCAGGAGGAGTAGAAGGCAGGAAATAATCAAACTCAGAGCTGAAATCAACCAAGTAGAAACAAAAAGGACCATAGAAAGAATCAACAGAACCAAAAGTTGGTTCTTTGAGAAAATCAACAAGATAGATAAACCCTTAGCCAGACTAACGAGAGGACACAGAGAGTGCGTCCAAATTAACAAAATTAGAAATGAAAAGGGAGACATAAC
This sequence comes from Rattus norvegicus, assembly GCF_021556685.1. NCBI lineage: Eukaryota > Metazoa > Chordata > Mammalia > Rodentia > Muridae > Rattus > Rattus norvegicus. The sequence continues at coordinate 86,532,088 of NC_141537.1, read as the reverse complement.
TACAGATTCAGAGGAAATTCAAAAAATCATCAGATCTTACTATAAAAACCTATATTCAACAAAATTTGAAAATCTTCAGGAAATGGACAATTTCCTAGACAGATACCAGGTATCGAAGTTAAATCAGGAACAGATAAACCAGTTAAACAACCCCATAACTCCTAAGGAAATAGAAGCAGTCATTAAAGGTCTTCCAACCAAAAAGAGCCCAGGTCCAGACGGGTTTAGTGCAGAATTCTATCAAACCTTCATAGAAGACCTCATACCAATATTATCCAAATTATTCCACAAAATTGAAACAGAAGGAGCACTACCGAATTCCTTCTACGAAGCCACAATTACTCTTATACCTAAACCACACAAAGACACAACAAAGAAAGAGAACTTCAGACCAATTTCCCTTATGAATATCGACGCAAAAATACTCAATAAAATTCTGGCAAACCGAATTCAAGAGCACATCAAAACAATCATCCACCATGATCAAGTAGGCTTCATCCCAGGCATGCAGGGATGGTTTAATATACGGAAAACCATCAACGTGATCCATCATATAAACAAACTGAAAGAACAAAACCACATGATCATTTCATTAGATGCTGAGAAAGCATTTGACAAAATTCAACACCCCTTCATGATAAAAGTCCTGGAAAGAATAGGAATTCAAGGCCCATACCTAAACATAGTAAAAGCCATATACAGCAAACCAGTTGCTAACATTAAACTAAATGGAGAGAAACTCGAAGCAATCCCACTAAAATCAGGGACTAGACAAGGCTGCCCACTCTCTCCCTACTTATTCAATATAGTTCTTGAAGTTCTAGCCAGAGCAATCAGACAACAAAAGGAGATCAAGGGGATACAGATCGGAAAAGAAGAAGTCAAAATATCACTATTTGCAGATGACATGATAGGATATTTAAGTGATCCCAAAAGTTCCACCAGAGAACTACTAAAGCTGATAAACAACTTCAGCAAAGTGGCTGGGTATAAAATTAACTCAAATAAATCAGTTGCCTTCCTCTATACAAAAGAGAAACAAGCCGAGAAAGAAATTAGGGAAACGACACCCTTCATAATAGACCCAAATAATATAAAGTACCTCGGTGTGACTTTAACCAAGCGAGTAAAAGATCTGTACAATAAGAACTTCAAGACACTGAGGAAAGAAATTGAAGAAGACCTCAGAAGATGGAAAGATCTCCCATGCTCATGGATTGGCAGGATTAATATAGTAAAAATGGCCATTTTACCAAAAGCAATCTACAGATTCAATGCAATCCCCATCAAAATACCAATCCAATTCTTCAAAGAGTTAGACAGAACAATTTGCAAATTCATCTGGAATAACAAAAAACCCAGGATGGCTAAAGCTATCCTCAACAATAAAAGGACTTCAGGGGGAATCACTATCCCTGAACTCAAGCAGTATTACAGAGCAATAGTGATAAAAACTGCATGGTATTGGTACAGAGACAGACAGATAGACCAATGGAATAGAATTGAAGACCCAGAAATGAACCCACACACCTATGGTCACTTGATTTTTGACAAAGGAGCCAAAACCATCCAATGGAAAAAAGATAGCATTTTCAGCAAATGGTGCTGGTTCAACTGGAGGGCAACATGTAGAAGAATGCAGATCGATCCATGCTTATCACCCTGTACAAAGCTTAAGTCCAAGTGGATCAAGGACCTCCACATCAAACCAGACACACTCAAACTAATAGAAGAAAAACTAGGGAAGCATCTGGAACACATGGGCACTGGAAAAAATTTCCTGAACAAAACACCAATGGCTTATGCTCTAAGATCAAGAATCGACAAATGGGATCTCATAAAACTGCAAAGCTTCTGTAAGGCAAAGGACACGGTGGTTAGGACAAAACTGCAACCAACAGATTGGGAAAAGATCTTTACCAATCCTACAACAGATAGAGGCCTTATATCCAAAATATACAAAGAACTCAAGAAGTTAGACCGCAGGGAAACAAATAACCCTATTAAAAAATGGGGTTCAGAGCTAAACAAAGAATTCACAGCTGAGGAATGCCGAATGGCTGAGAAACACCTAAAGAAATGTTCAACATCTTTAGTCATAAGGGAAATGCAAATCAAAACAACCCTGAGATTTCACCTCACACCAGTGAGAATGGCTAAGATCAAAAACTCAGGTGACAGCAGATGCTGGCGAGGATGTGGAGAAAGAGGAACACTCCTCCATTGTTGGTGGGATTGCAGACTGGTAAAACCATTCTGGAAAGCAGTCTGGAGGTTCCTCAGAAAATTGGACATTGAACTGCCTGAGGATCCAGCTATACCTCTCTTGGGCATATACCCAAAAGATGCCTCAACATATAAAAGAGACACGTGCTCCACTATGTTCATCGCAGCCTTATTTATAATAGCCAGAAAATGGAAAGAACCGAGATGCCCTTCAACAGAGGAATGGATACAGAAAATGTGGTACATCTACACAATGGAATATTACTCAGCTATCAAAAACAACGAGTTTATGAAATTCGTAGGCAAATGGTTGGAACTGGAAAATATCATCCTGAGTGAGCTAACCCAATCACAGAAAGACATACATGGTATGCACTCATTGATAAGTGGCTATTAGCCCAAATGCTTGAATTACCCTAGATGCTTAGAACAAATGAAACTCAAGACGGATGATCAAAATGTGAATGCTTCACTCCTTCTTTAAATGAGGAAAAAGAATACCCTTGGCTGGGAAGGGAGAGGCAAAGATTAAAACAGAGACTGAAGGAACACCCATTCAGAGCCTGCCCCACAGGTGGCCCATACATATACAGCCACCCAATTGGACAAGATGGATGAAGCAAAGAAGTGCAGGCCGACAGGAGCCGGATGTAGATCGCTCCTGAGAGACACAGCCAGAATACAGCAAATACAGAGGCGAATGCCAGCAGCAAACCACTGAGCTGAGAATAGGTCCCCCGTTGAAGGAATCAGAGAAAGAACTGGAAGAGCTTGAAGGGGCTCGAGACCCCAAAAGTACAACAATGTCAAGCAACCAGAGCTTCCAGGGACTAAGCCACTACCTAAAGACTATATATGGACTGACCCTGGACTCTGACCCCATAGGTAGCAATGAATATCCTAGTAAGAGCACCAGTGGAAGGGGAAGCCCTGGGTCCTGCTAAGACTGAACCCCCAGTGAACTAGACTATGGGGGGAGGGCGGCAATGGGGGGAGGGTTGGGAGGGGAACACCCATAAGGAAGGGGAGGGGGGAGGGGGATTTTGCCCAGAAACCGGGAAAGGGAATAACACTTGAAATGTATATAAGAAATACTCAAGTTAATAATAAAAAAAAAAAAAAAAGATCTTCCAGACCATTAGCTTGGAAATAAAGGACATCTCCACAAATTATATCCAGAAATTATCTTCATTAATTTTAAAGGGAAGTGAGATATCCTTTTTTTTTTTCTCTCAAGATAGGGCCTTGGGAATCTACCTTAATGCTTGCAGACTGCAAAGGACCTGTTCTTGCTTCTGATCTAGGACTCTTTAAACCTATGAAAGTTTAGAAGTTGTGTTGACAGACACCGCTGTCTGCATGATATAAACTGAGAACAGTGAGATGGGATTGAATTCAATTATACGTCCAAGTGATTAATGATTGGTGGGCACATGCTTCAGCCAAAATGCATCTCTGAGTGTAAAAAAGTGCTCTGTGAATAGAGCAAAAGGAGAGAGTAAGTGCTGGCTTCTTACTTACCCAGGCTATATCGAAATCTGTGTCTTGGACTATGGCAGTGGGACATTATAAAATGGCACAGCTAAGAAGTACACTCTTAATTCATCTCTGCTCCCTTCTCTGCTCAGCAAAAGTTATTGTGGAAAGACTGTACACGAAGCTGGGAATCTCCACTAAATGTAATTTGTTAGAGGAGAGTCAGACAGATGGGGATTTTCCTTAAGAGCTGTCAAAGATGTTGGAGGCTCAGTGTCCTGGGTCTTAGCACAAAACTCAGACTGAGAGATTTCCATCTAGCAAAATCTGTGGCAAACGTTCTTTTTAACATGATGGAAGAAAACATTTAGGACTGTGAATATGGGACTATCACAAGGGGTTAGGGAATCTTGAGAGCTAGACAGCCTTAGCAACAGGCTTCCTTTGGGGTTAAAACTGCAGCATTAGCTTGCTAGCCTCAGAGAAACTGCAAGCTGGGAGAGGAGACTAAGGTACAAGTGCACTGCACTCCCCTGTTCTTCAGCATTCTTCCTCCTTGTCGTTTCTGCATCAGACCATCTGGAAACAAGAAGCAGCCTGTCAAGAGTTTTGACAGATGGGGGTCTGAGGGGCTCTGAGGGACAAAGCAGGCGTAGTTTCCATGTTCCTGGCAATTGCACTGAAAACAACCAACAACTGCTGTAGGATCCGTGTGTCTTCCAGAAGGCTTGACTTTCTTCCACAAAGTGAATTTTAGATTCGTGTGAAATTAGTCTGACACACACTGAACACTTCCAGGCCTTGTTTTGAGTACAGTTTATTGCTGTAGTTTCCAGAACTTAAGGCTCTTGTGTGCTTTTCAGAGACATAAGTGAAATTTTACACTGAGCATCTTTATCTTGTAAAACAAGGATCTGTGCCTGTTACTTTCTTGACTCTAAAGCATCGCCACTCTTCTATGTTTTGGTTTGATAGGATTTAGTTACATGTCCTATTTTGAGAAAAGGTCATAAAATTTTTAGGCATCTTAGAAGCCTTTGTAGTTCATAAGAATTACTATTTTATTAGGATGAATTCAGAATCTGTAAATTTAACTTATCTCTATTTTTTCTACATATAAAATATGATGAGTAAGAATGCAGAATGTTACTATATGTTAATTTTTGTTATTTCGGGTATAATTATACTCAGAGATTGTAAGTTCATGGCTAGATACACCAGAGTTTAAGCAGCATACATGGAAGTTGAGGTTCCTAAACAGACATACAGACTTGGTCTGTCTGTCATTGAATCTGGGAAGTATGTGTGGGAATTTTGATGAGGATGGAGTTGAGTGTGTAGATTGATTTCTTTAGAATGTCCATTTTCACAGTACTTATCGTACTTATCCTACCATACCATAAGCATGGAAGGTCTTTCCGTCCTCTGGTCCTCTGGTGTCTTTTCAATTTCTTTAAGTATCAGAGTCTTTAAGTATTTTACTTCCTTGGCCATGTTTAGTTTAGGATACTTTATTTATTTTTAGGGAATTGTGAGTGGTATTGTTTTCCTGATTTCATTCTTGATGTGTTTGGCATTTGTTTATAGAAAAGCTACAGAATATGGGTTAATTTTATGTTCTGCTACTTGGCTAAATGGGGTTATCAGCTGTAGGAGTTTTCTTATGAAGTATTTAGGGTCTTTTATACATGGAATTATCATTTGCACTAACTTCTTCCCTTCCGGTTTCATATTCCCTTTAACTGCCTTTCTTGTCTGACTCCTCTGGATAAGTACTATAGTGAATCAGCAGGGAAAAGTAGAAATCTTTATCTTGTTTCCGATTTGAGTGGAAATTCTTTGAGATTCTTTTAATTTAGAATGATGTTGGCTGTGGGTTTGTAAATTGCATTTATTTATTTTACACTTCCAGGTACCAATTTATCACTGAGGGAAATCAGGGCAGCAACTCAAACAGGGCAGGAACATGGAGGCAGGAGCTGATGTAGAGGCCATCCTGGTTACTGGCTTGCTCCCCATGATATGATAAGCCTATGTCCTTTCCTTACAGAACTCAAGACCACTAGCCCAAGGGTAGCACCATCTATAATGGGCTGGGTCCTCCCATCTTAATCACTAATTAAAGTAATGTCCTATAAACTTGTATGCAACCCAATCTTATAGAGGCAATTTCTTAATCAAGATTCCTTCCTTTTAGATGATTTTAGGCTTGTGTCAAGTTGACATAAAACTCCCCAGGATATGGGCATATCCCTAAAATCACTAGAACTTCGACCATAAACAAATTTTAGATTTTGTCAAAAGCTTTTTTCCTAGGGCTAATAAAATAATCATATGTTTTCTGTCATTAAGACTATTTATGTATATTGATTTCTATATGTTACCATCTGTAGATTTCTTAGATAAAGCTGATTTAATAATGCATAATCTTTCAAATGTGGTTTTGAGTTTGGTGGGTAAAAGTTTTATATAGAATTTTTATATTCATCTTTATCAGAGATATTAGCTTATAATTTTCTTTTTTCATTAGGCCCTTGTCTGGTTTTTGGTATCAGGGTATAATACAGGCTCTATAAAACAAAATTAGAAATGTTTAGTGTTTTTTTTGGTGGGGGTGGGGGCAACACATCTCTTTACCATATTGGAAAGGACCTAATTCACAGCAAGTTCGGGATATTGACTTCCTCTGTGTTTTGTTTTTTGCTTTTTGTTTTTTGTTTTTTTGTTTTTTGGTTTTTTTTTTGTTCTTTTTTTTAAGTATTTGGAGCTACAGGCCCCATCTAAACTTTTCATCTTTGTCAGCTACAGTCTGGTGACTTAAGTGACTTAGTTAAGTAGCTTGGAACAAATTTTCTCTGGTAGTGTGCACTGATTCTTAGATCTCAGTATTGGAAGGTGCAGTTCAGGGGTCCCAGTGTAGCAAAGGTATGGTGAACCCCAAATGGAGAGATTAGCCTGAGTCTTCCAGGAGTCCCATGTAGGGAACAGGAGGGCAGGGGCTAGTGGGAGGTAGTGACAGTACCTAGGAAGCAGCTTTGAAGGTTTGGTGTGATTCAAATGTAGGGGGCTGGGAAGGGGAGCACAAGTAGTCTACCTATATCCCTGCAGGAGTTGGGCTGGCTGGAGGATCACTGGTAGGGAATTATCTAGGATCTAGTGAGTCCCAATGGAAGGGAGGAGAGCTGCAAGGGGATGGTGGTCCCTGGAAAGCTTTGGGGTGACCTGGGTTAAAAGAGTCTGGGAAGGGATACATGGAGTTATTTTAAAACTTCTAATTCTTTATAGTATACAGAAATGAAATTTATTTTAATATAGTGATTTCTCATCCGCTCTGTATGCTAAATGATTAGTTCTAGTAGCTTTTTGGGTCATCAGTCTTTCTATATAAAAGTTCGTGTTGACTGTAAATAAAACACAGGCTTAGTTCCTCCCGTTCAATATGTATGCCTTTTTGTTTCTTTGTGTTGCATTCATGCACTGTGTGCAACCTTCAGAATAATGTGCAGCATTCTTCATGCATAAGAATAGAATCCTTGTCTTTTCTAGAGTTCGAGAATAAAGCAGTTAATCTTAGACTGATAAATCTGATGTTAGCACATATCTCTACAAGGAACAGAGAAATGCATTTTAGCTTGAGCATAGGCTCTCTGCTTTTGCTCACTTGTGTAGAACACAGCATGCAGGTTTTCCACACACATGTCCTGATTGTTACTTAAGTGTGTATTGGAGAAGACTTTTGCTGGTGTTGATGTTTGTTTTCTCTTCATGTTGTTATCTTTTCTTAAGGACTCTGCCCTGGGAATTCTAGCTACCTTAGTCCCCTTGCAATGTCCAGCCATCTCCTGACTAGAAATCCACTAATCCTTCGTTACCCCTCTGTGAGTGAACCAAACCCTAGGAGCTTTCTCCAGGCAGTAAGTTGTGGCAGCCACAGTGCTTCTCTTATGTGTCTCAGATATACACTTCATTATCTGTTCTTAGTGGCCTGATACAGTGTTTTGAAAACCATATATATATATATATATGTGTGTGTGTGTGTGTGTGTGTGTGTGTGTGTGTGTGTATACATATATATATATATATATGGTAAATTCTATCATTATTTTCTGTTCTGGTCAACAATGGAGGGGGTCATGTTATTTCCCATAATCTCATATTAAATAACACCTTGATTCAGAATATCTTCATTAATGCCTAACCTGGAGGGATTCTCAAAGATATAAAATTAATTTTGGACTTCTCATTTAATGCCTATGTATACATCCATCCATCAATACGTATGTGAAAAAGTCTTGTAATGTCATTTATATTTTGCAGTAAATTACATCATATTAACACAGTTAGATAGTAATTGTCTTAGTCAGGGTTTCTACTCCTACACAAACATCATCACGAAGAAGCAAGTTGGGAAGGAAAGGATTTATCAGCTTACATTTCCTCATTGCTATTCATCATCAAAGGAAGTCAGGACTGGAACTCAAGCAGGTCAGGAAGCAGGAGCTGATGCAGAGGCCATGGAAGGATGTTACTTACTGGCTTGCTTCCCCTGGCTTGCTCAGCTTCCTTTTTATAGAACCCAGGACTACTAGCCCAGGGTTGGCACCACCAACAATGGGCCCTCCCACCCTTGATCACTAATTGAGAAAATGCCTTACAACTGGATCTCATAGAGGCATTTCCTCAAGGGAGGCTTCTTTCTCTGTGATAACTCTGGCTTGTTTGTCGAGTTGACACACAAAACCAGCCAGTTCATATGTCAAGTTATTCTTAGAATTCAAGCTAAAATGGATAGTCCACGGTATTTTGATACTTTGATTGCAAACATTCCTCAGTTAATGATCAGTTAAACAACAAATTTCTACCACTTAATTGGAAAATTATCTGAAACTTTTTATTTTATACTTCCCTATTATTTTGATTATTTTATCTTTGTTTATTGTATTTTACTCCTTATGACATTATTTTAAAAGAACAAGTCTTTTTTTAAGAAACCAATTAAATCTGACCTTTTAGCATGCAGTCTTCCACACACATATCCTGATTGTTACTTAAGTGTATATTGAAGAAGACTTTTGCTGGTGTTGACGTTTGTCTTCTCTTCATGTTGTTCTCTTTTCTTAAGGACATTTTAGCACACAAATATTTTAGCATTTCTGCTATGGGCCATATATTGTTTTAGATACTTTCTCTGCTCCCACCTCACTCCTAAGACCTGCCTTCCAATTGCCCCCTGGATCTCAATAGAGTTAATTAGATAAACTTAATGAAAACCTGTTGTTTATGGCATTCAAAATTCTGTGTTCATTAGTTTTGTTCTTCTGTATGTGTTTGAATATCATCAAACCTATCATGATTACATTTCTATTGCTGTGATAACACACATCGACCAAGGTAATTTATAAAACAAAGTGAATAGTTTGGCTTATAATTTCTGGAGGTTAGAATCTATGACAGAGAGATGGAATAGTGAGAGCCGACACCTTGTTCCACAGTCATGAGGGAAAAAAGAGCACTGAGAATCATATGGATGTTTTGAAACCTCATAGATCAATCGCAGTGACACACTTCTTTCAACAAGGCCATACTTCTTGATCCTTCTCAAACAGTTCCACTAACTAGCACCAAGTATTTAAATAAAAGCCTACAGGAAACATTCTTCAAACAACCACACCCACTTCCTGGCCCTCATAGACTTATGTTAATATCATAATGTAAAATGCATTTAGTTTAACTTCAAAAGTCTAACCAGTCTTTCACAACATCAACACAGCTTTAATTTTCAGTTTCTTCCGAGACACAATGCCATCATTAATTGTAGCTTCTTGTAAAATTAAAAAAGCAAACTCCATACTTCTAGCATGCAATGGCACAGAAAATATATTCCTGTTCTGAGAGGCATGGTGAGAAAATACTGCATCAAAGCAAGACCGAAAACCAGTAGGTCAAAATACAAATACAGTAGTTCAGAGTCTGATGTCAAAGGGCATAGATGGCTTCACTCCTCCAGCTTTGCTGCCTGCAGCACACTTTTGCTCATGGGCTAGAAAATGTCTGATATCTCTAGCATGTCCAATAATTTGGGATCTCTAACATAATCAGGCTTCACTTTTACAACTTTGCACAGTGGTATTTCAAGGACTCAATGATTCCTGTTAAACACAGAAGATCCTACCACCTTTTAATTATGTACTCTTCATTAAAGGGTAAAAGCAATAGCTCCTGGAGAAAGCCACCACATGTGGTTGCTTGGTTGGGGAATAGTCTGCCCTTCTACATTTGCAGAAGCTTTCAGTTGTTGGTGCTTTTTAGGAACAGAACATTCCTCAGCCTTTTCTTTTAACAAGTTGGAGGCTTTGCTGGGTGGGGCATCCTGATGGCGTCCCTCCTTTTGTTCCATTTCAGACCAGGTCCTACATTAGTCTTCTCGTCTCTTTCAGCACAAGGCTTGCCTCTGGTCAATTCCTGGTGTTCCTTTTCCCCTTACATTGTATATTTTGCATTTCTTTAAGTCTTGCTTGCTCTCTTTCTTTGTAGACCTGCATAAGAGTGATTATTAGTAACTACCTGGCAAAATCCGATATTAGGATATCCTGAAATTTCTTATGAGAGCTCCTTTAGGTGGATCATTCTCATTCAAACCATAAAAACCTAAGATAAGTCACAGAAGAAATGGACCAAGGACCAACAAAGAAAGCCGGATGGGGAGAAAGGGAGGCCACTCTCCCTGGAGTACTGACTGTCTGACAATAAGCTTCTGGTTTGTTGTTGTTGTTTTGTTTTGTTTTGTTTTGTTTTACTACTGCATTATATATGGAGAGTGGTAGAGTAAATGTGATTAGTGGTGGCCCACTCTGTTTGCAGGTTCTGTGCACTATTTTCTCTTCCTTTGTCATCTTCGTGGGTCACAAATTCATCCACAGAACATCAATTATGTTCCCTTTCTTGGCTTAGCTTACTCATTTATGGAGTTTTAACTCCTGTTGTTCCTGTGAATAGGACAACACTACTGCAACATTGCCCTTTATCATCTTCAAGTAGATGGTACCAATTTATCATGTACCAAGTGTAAGTGACAGGTCTGGCACAGGAACCCTGCCTGGACACAGAGCTTTTGGCCCAGACCTACTGGTACTGTATGAAGAATCTGGGATCCAAGCCATGGCTTATATCCTAAGTAAACCCTGATGCTATAGAAACATTTATTTCCTTTCACTCTTCACATTGTGAGGGTGAGAGAAGGTATTGTGTTTTGGGATGAATTGAGCCTATTTTTTCAAAGTGACTGGCCAGTAAGAATCACATTAATTTCTCTAGAGAGTGTTGTTCCAGAAACTGAAGCTGCTTCCCACAATGAATGTGATGGGGAAGAAGGAAGGTAATTTCAGGCAAAGAAGCCAAGAGCTACAAAAGTTTGAAAGTTATTTCTTAGGTGATTTTATTTTCCCGTTACATAATGAAACTCTGGTGGACTTTATTACATGGCTGACTTTGGCCAGAATCATTGGAACCAGGAAAGGCACCATGGATTTGTTATTGATCTACAAAAAGAAAATGCACCTTATGTGTTGATTAAAAACAAAGACAATGGTGTTAAATAAAGGAACTAATAACATTTGAAAGAAGTGTCTCAAAATTAAAACAGGTACTAAGGAGAAGGCTCAGTTGATAAAGTGCTTGCTGCATGGCCTGGTGAGTTTTATGTCTATTTGGTACAAACTAGAAATATGTGAAAGGAGGAAACCTCAATTGAAAAAAATGCTTCCATAAGATTGGACTGTAGGCAAGCCTTTATGGCATTTTCTCAATTAGTAATCAGCTAGGGAGGGCCCAGTCCACTGTGAGTGGTCCTGGTTCTATAAGAAAGCAGGCTGAGCAAGCCATTGGGAAAAAGCCAGTAAGCAGTACTCCTCTATGACCTCTGCATCAGTACCTGCCTCCAGATTCCTGTCTTGCTTGATTTCCTGTCCTGACTTCTTTCAATGATGGTTTCCAATATGGAAATGTAAGCTAAATTAACCCTTTCTTCTCCTACTTGCTTTTGGTTATGGTATTTTTATCACAGCAATAGAAACACTAACAACCACATTGCACAAACTCGATCACCGAAATGTGGTCGCTAGCACTCAGATTAAAAAACAAACAAACAAACAAACAAGAAACCCCAAAGTATGTATGATATTGTGTGTTATAACTACAGGCCTGGAAGGTAGAGGAAGGAAGATCCCTCCTGCTGACTATCCAGCCTTGTCTAATCAATGAACTTCAGGTCAATAAATGAAATACCATGTCTTAAAACAAATAAATAAAAACCAAATAGATGATTCTTGAAGAATGACACCTGAGGTTGACCTCTGGTCTTCAAGTGCATAGACAATAAGCACACAGAATCATATAAATTATGCATATCTTAAGCAGCCTCTTCAGTATGCACTGAAAAGAATCTAATTTGATTTGGGTTTGAACATTTCACTATGTTTGTAGTTAACAATCTGTATTATGGGGAGAGAAATAATCAAATTTATGTACTGAACTGGTAGGAGTCTTTTTAGAATGACCATATTAAAAATCCCAAATCTATAATCTCCTGAACTCTGATTTTATTCTTAGTGGTGCCATGTTCTATACCTGTTAGACATGTAGTCACTAGTGTGACTGAGGAATCCCTTCTTTCACACATGTGAGAAGGAACATGAAAGCGGAGTAGCTGGAGTAAAATTTCACATTGAAGCCCATTGACTGGAATGCACGTGGTGTCTTAGACTCCTGACATCTCTGTTGAGCAGTGAGAATGGCTAAGATCAAAAACTCAGGGGACAGCAAATGCTGGCGAGGATGCGGAGAAAGAGGAACACTCCTCCATTGTTGGTGGGATTGCAGACTGGTACAACCATTCTGGAAATCAGTCTGGAGGTTCCTCAGAAAATTGGACATTGAACTGCCTGAGGATCCAGCTATACCTCTCTTGGGCATATACCCAAAAGATGCTCCAACATATAAAAAAGACACGTGCTCCACTATGTTCATTGCAGCCTTATTTATAATAGCCAGAAGCTGGAAAGAACCCAGATGCCCTTCAACAGAGGAATGGATACAGAAAATGTGATACATCTACACAATGGAATATTACTCAGCTATCAAAAACAATGACTTTATGAAATTCGTAGGCAAATGGTTGGAACTGGAAAATATCCTGAGTGAGGTAACCCAATCACAGAAAAACACACATGGTATGCACTCATTGATAAGTGGCTATTAGCCCAAATGCTTGAATTACCCTAGATGCCTAGAACAAATGAAACTCAAGACGGATGATCAAAATGTGAATGCTTCACTCCTTCTTTAAAAGGGGAACAAGAATACCCTTGGCAGGGGATAGAGAGGAAAAGATTAAAACAGACACAGAAGGAACACCCATTCAGAGCCTGCCCCACATGTGGCCCATACGTATACAGCCATCCAATTAGACAAGATGGATGAAGCAAAGAAGGGCAGGCTGACAGGAACCGGATGTAGATCTCTCCTGAGAGACACAGCCATAATACAGAAAATACAGAGGCGAATGCCAGCAGCAAACCACTGAACTGAGAATAGGACCCCATTGAAGGAATCAGAGAAAGAACTGGAAGAGCTTGAAGGAGCTCGAGACCCCTTATGAACAACAATGCCAAGCAACCAGAGCTTCCAGGGACTAAGCCACTACCTAAAGACTATACATGGACTGATCCTGGACTCTGACCTCATAGGAAGCAATGAAAAGCCTAGTAAGAGCACCAGTGGAAGGGGAAGCCCTGGGTCCTGCTAAGACTGAACCCCCAGTGAACTAGATTGTTGGGGGGAGGGCGGCAATGGGGGGAGGATGGGGAGGGGAACACCCATAAAGAAGGGGAGGGGGAGGGATTAGGGGGATGTTTGCCCGGAAACCGGGAAAGGGAATAACACTCGAAATGTAAATAAGAAATACTCAAGTTAATAAAAAAAAACAACAAAAAACCCCCCCCAAAAAAACAAAAAACAAAAACAAAAAAAACCCAAAAAACAAGGACTTTGCAACACTTGATAAAAAATAAAAGTGGCAAGGCAGGCACAAGATGACAGCCTCAGGAGTCAAGGATTTTGATGAATGGCTCTCATTCTGTGGTCCTCAACTCAAATATTTTAGAAATACCGGAAGCCTGTTAAGTATTGTGGATAAGCAAGACACTGGTCATAGTGATGGATGGAGGATATTGACGACGAGGCCAGTGAAGTTCAGTTTTATACATTTTGATGTTTCAGTGGAGCTGAAAACATGGCGTGTATCTAGTAAATGTTAACTAATGAAATCAAGAGACCTTACTTCTCTCTTATGAGGAATTTAGAATTGTTCTCTATGTATAGTGAGGAATATCCTCTCTTTAATATTAATAGAGAACTGACTTATTGTGTATATTTAGACCCTTTCTGTGGAGTACTGTAGAAAATCTACCTTGCATAAGGATGAGAAATGGAAAAGATAATTTATTAATCTATGAATTAATAAAGTTTCAGATAACCAGTAAGCAGAGTGGGTTGTGATATGACCTAAGCTCATTTTATAGCTCCAGAGGGATCCGTTTTCCCTGGTCTCATTCATCACATGTATTCATATGCACAAATTATCTAATAATTTGTAAAATTCTTTTAAATTCTATGTAGAAGGTTATTTTTGCATAGATGCCCTTTTTTCATCTCACTCTCTTCAGAAAGGTCTTCCAGATTCTTTGCAGTGGCCCATCATCTGAAATTGGCTTACTTTTCCCTCCTGTTCCTTTCACTAACCTGTCACCAATAATAAATCTAATAAGGGCACTTCTTTTCTGTCTTGTTTTCTTTAGTGGCAATAGAACCTATGCATAGTACACAGTAGGTATTTAGTAAACAGCTGTTATACATGAATGAATAAATGAATGAATGTATGAACGAAGTAATGACTTTTTAGAACCATTTTTTCTCCTGCCTCTGCAGACACAAATGTTGTAAAAGAAGCTGGATGCAGTAACTACAATAGAGGAATTGAGCCATTGGCTCTGCTTTAACGAATGAGCCATGCAATGCGATGGAGTTATTAACTCTGAAAGTTTGTACTTTATCCAAAAGACATATTACTAGCTTTCGGCAAGGCACAAGTCTGGCTGCTATGATGAATGAGACTTACATTTAAAGACAATGATCTCTGTACTGTAGAGTGTTTTATCTCAAACTACAGAATTGCATCAGAGAAGAGATGTGATTATACTTTATAGAAATAGAACGGGGTCTGTTATTCACTTTCAGAACTCAGAACCTCACTCTCCTCCACACAGACACATCAAAGCAACTACACCATTTATGGAATTTGGCATAGTGCCAGCAAGGGAGAGCTTCTCTTGCCAGCTTCTGTATGCATTTCTGCTCTACAGTAATGTTTTAGAATGATAACCCAGTCCAGTGATTGCACTTGCTGATGGGATCTTCAACTCCCATCCCAGGGAGACCTGTTGATTTGGTCTGAATAAGCCTGTGGCAGGCTAGAGACCCAGACAGATTGAATTCATTTAGTTCAGATTGAATCTCTTTAAACTTTTTCAGAAATGGAGTTGAATGAATATCAAGAAAAGCTATAGCCATCCAAGCATACATTAGCCTTATTTATAGATATTGCTTTTATGGAGAACTATCTAAAAATATATCATCAAAATGAAAAGAGACCAAACTTCAATTTTCAGAATATTGCCTGCAGTTACTACTCTGTGGGTCTAAATGGTTTAAAATTTGTCATTCCACTTTGATATTTTTAACAATCACACATAAGCACTTTCTAAGTGCTTATGAAGTGAGGCTACACAATTGTGTAAAACAATCTTTGTGTTGATTTCAGGAATCTCCTATTTAGAAGGGAAATAGATTGGCACACAACCAAGTTTGGTATCAAGAGTACATTATATAGTAAGAGTGTATGTAAACTAGTTTTAAGAGGCAAGAAAACATTCCTAGGGTATATGTGTTTGTGTGCACGTGCACATGTGCACCTATATGCGAGTGTGTGTGTTCTGTGACTTCTTAACTCTAAGAATCATGCAAATACTAAAAATGTAACTAATAGTCATTGAGTGATTAACAGGGCCTGGGAGGAGATAAGATAGGCTGAGATGTGAGAAAATTAGTGTCCATATGTACGTGACTGAATTTACTAAAGAACAAATTTAATTAAAAAAATCAAGTCATATGAAAATATGCATAAAATAAATAGAACATACAGTAAGTAGGTGGGTGAGGAGCTCCTGAAAAATGGGTGTGTTTCCCATATTCCTCTATTAAGTGCTGCTGAAGCTTCCTGATCAATTTTTAAAGAAAAATATTAGTTATGAAATTATAATAATTTTCAAACAGTTATTCAGACTTCTTTTCTTGAACACCAGCCCAACAATATACAACAGAAAACTTCTAGATCGATTTGAACAGAGAGTTTCTGTCCCATCCTTCATTGGGTTATATACAGGACACTTGTGGAAGGAGCCCTACAATCTCCTGGTCTATGGCTTGGGTGTTACATGCTTGTTGTTGAAAGTTCCTCCATCCAGAAGACATTTTATTTCTTCCAATAATTTATTTTTTATTCACTTTATATCCTGATTACAGACCCCTCCCTCCTTTCTTCCCATTTCCACCCTTTCAAAACCCTTATTTCACCTTCCCTTCTCCTCAGACAAGGGGATTCCCCACTTGAGTACCACCCCATCCTGGGAAATCTAATCTCAGCAGGACTAGACACATCTTTGACCACTGAGGCCAAACCAGACCGTCCAGGTAGAGGAAAGGGGATGCAATAGAGACCAGAGAATAGAGACAGCCATTGCTCCACTTGTTAGGGGACCCAAAAGAAGACCAAGCTGCACATCTGCTACATGTATGTACTGGGTCTAGGTCCAGCTTCTGGATACTGTCAGTGTTCTGTGGTGTCCTTGAACCTTTTGACTTACTCACTTCTATCCCCAACTTTTCCATAAGACTCTCAAACTCTGCTTGACATTTGGCTATGGGCCTATGCATCTGCCTCCATCTGCTGCTTGATGAAGCCTCTCAGGAGACAGTTGTGCTAGGTTCCTGCCTGCAAGCATAACAGAGTATCATTAATAGTGTCAAGTTGGCTCTCTCATATGGGATGGTTCTCAAGATGGGGCAGTCATGGGTTGGCTATTCCCTCAGCAGAAGGAATTTCCTTTCTTGCTTCTCCAACTTCACTGTGGTGATAGATTTTTCTGAAAATGCCTCTTGCCCTCTAAGAGACTGAACTCCCACTGAAGTGTTCTTATGGCTGTATACTTAACCAGCTATTTTACTGATTAAGTAAAATACTCAACTTCTATAAGTTTAATCTTCCTTTAGGAGAACAATGTAACTAGCCCTACTATCCCTTGAAATTCCCAGTGGAATTGGCTTTTACAACCTAAGCTAAATGCACAGCTTTAAATTTAAGTTGTGCACTCTTCCATATCTCTGACCCTGAATAGTGTACGTGTGCATGTGTATGCATTGTGGTAATTGTTTGCTGAAAGCAGCCAACAGATTGAAAGGAACCTTAACTGACAAATAACCTGTAAGTATTGGAAGCATTATGTCGATGGTGATTGATAATATCTTTTTGTAGTTTTGATTTCTGTTCTGGTCAATAAGGTAACATTCTCCCCTGTAAACTATCCCTAATCTCTCTGTAAAGAAGTGCTTGGCCCTCCCCACACACTGTGCTTTCTACTTAAACACAGAGAAAAGGCCTGTGTTAAAGGCAGGAGCACAGACAGGCAATACAGACAGGGCCACAGGCTACAGAATGCAAACAGATGGAAGGAACAAAGAGAGAAGTAGACAGTTCAAATCTGGGCTTGTTCTGTGTCTACTCCAGGAGAGTGTTCCTGTCATCACTCATTGGTGTGAAATTGATTAATTTCAGTGCTTCCAATGAACTGCGAGAAGTCTTTATTGAGTTACTGATGTGCTGATCCTTCTGTCTATAAATTTGTTTTCAGATAATCTTTAAAAAATGTTTCCTGGGGTTGGGGATTTAGCTCAGTGGTAGAGCACTTGCCTAGCAAGCGCAAGGCCCTGAGTTCGGTCCTCATCTCCAAGAAAAAAAAATGTTTCCTGATTTTATAACTGACCATGGATGTGACACAGATCCAGGGCCAAGTTTTGGTGACATACAGTCATACAAGGTATCCCAGTCCTCTGGGTCATTGTTCCTGCATGGAGCTGGCACTAATCATCTCCTCACACAAGGAACCAAAAGCCCTCCTAGGAATCCTGACAGTTTTCAGTATGTGGTCCTCACTCTCTGCAGGAAGGAGGAAGTCTCATACTATATTCACTCTCTCTGCTTGGATTTCCCACTCAGTGAGTGCACTGAATTGTGCATGTATTTGTGTGTGTGTGTGTGTGTGTGTGTGTGTGTGTGTGTGTGGTGTATGTGTGTAAGCAGAAAGAAGCAGATGTCCCCAAAGGCTGGCACGGAGTGGGACCTTCCTTCAGAACATATGTCCTTCGCAGGATAATGCAGGCTGCTCAGGGTATCTGTGATTGGGTAGACTTAACCATATACAGACAGAATTAGTGAACCAGAAACCACCAGAAAATGCAAGGGCATGTTTTTGGCCTAGACGGTGTTGAAATTTCGGGATGGGCACTTTCTGTTTGTTTGGTTTTAAAGTACAGTTCTGTATTTTTTCTTCTGTGATGTTCTGAATTTTTTTAAATGTCATTATCTTCTTATGACAGGTAGTTAGATAGTATCTGTTATGTAGCTAGAAAAATAAGCAGCACATAGGGGAATTTGTATGCTTACTTGGGGCTATTAACAGAATTAGGGATGGAACCCTGTGGCTGTGGTCTTTAGACTGCATCTCATGACTGCTTCCTGCCTCTGTGTGTTGGCTGCTTGGGTGTGTAGCCCTCCCTGACTTATTTTTTTTTTTGGGTGACACTGAGGAGACATCAGGAGAGGCTTGTGTTCCTGTTCTAATACTGATTCCACCATGTCATGGATCTATGAAAATTTGTGATTTATTGTTTTTCTTCATGAGGAAATTAAAAAGCACACTGATAACAGGGTTACATGATTTATGAAATATACAGGGTCCAATAGGATGACTGTACTCGTGGTTGGCTATATAAACCTTCTTGTTCTACCTCCCTCTACCTACCCCATGCTCTTCTCACTGTATAACCTCTCTTCTTCCTTTCTTCCTTTTATCCTCTTTATATTTTCTCAGTTTTATAAACATTTATTTAAATGTGCAGCAGACTAAAAGACAACACTATATTCCATTTTCTAGCTCCAGGTGGCAAAAGCTGTTTTGGTGGGGAATCCAGATGTTTAAACAACAAGGTCACCATCATTGCAGGCATGAAGAACAGCCTAGTTTTTGACAGTTTTCTTAATTTTGTGTGTGACCATGTGCCCTACCCCTAGCCTTTGGTTATTGCTCTTGAGATTCTGTCGTTCTTCTTGTCTGTTTTGAACCCCTGCATTCCTCCTCCAGCTCCTTACTGCTTTCTACTCCCTTTCCAGCTTCTTTGTTCGTAAAAGATACTTGAGTACATGATTTTCTTTGTGAGGAAAGAGTTAGAGAAACATTGAAGGATACGTTGAGCTTGTGACATAATTGAGTATACAAGTACTAACAGCAGAAATTGACCTTCTAATTTTCTGTCCCAGTCCTTTTCTGGGTTTTTCCATTTGCATTTGTTATTATTCAAATATTTGTTATACAATAACACCTTTTTATTGTTGAGATTTTCATAGCAAGATTTCAGTTTTTAATATCAAACACTGAAGGCTCTTACATGTCTAACCCATTATATTTATAAGAGGAAATTAATAGAAATACAACACCAAACATCCACCCTCTTGATGTAAAGATGAGTACTTCAGAGGTTTGCGATACGCTCCAACTCCAGAAGGGTCTTCTTAAATCCTTCGTCCTCCTCTTCGATCTATTCAAATCTGATTCTTTACATATTCCAAACTTTTCACTCCAAACATCTTTAAATCCACCAACCTAAATGTCACTCTAGAAAATAGCAGTTGTCTTTTGGCTTAATCATTTCTATGAAATGACCCAGTCAAGTTCATCATGTGTTGAAAAGGCTTCTGCCCCTACAATGCACAAACAGATGCAAGCTAGTGATGAGAGGGTTTTAGGCCGCAAGTACACGTCTTGTTCTTTAGTCTGCTCTTGGGCTTTCTCCTACTATGGATGACACACATGAAGGCCTTTGCCATCTATGGGCCTCACAGCATTAAGTTAACCACTGTAAATGTAAGAAACTCTTCTTTATAAATCACTCACTCTCAAGCATTCTATTAGAGAACCATGAAATTGCTCTACTATGTCTATATCAATTAATCTATTTATACATCTATAATGCACCAGGGAAATGGAGGAGGAGTGCAGGCATTTAAAACAGACAAGAAGAGTTGAAAAAACACAAGAGCAAAAACTAAAGGCTTAGGGAAGGGCTCCCAGCCACATAAAAATTTAAGGAACCTGATTAAAAGTAAGCAGTTCCTTATGCCTGTGATAATTGCAGTGACGATGACTCTGGATCATATATGTACACATATACACATACACATAAATACATATCATAATATACATACATATAATATAATACACATCTTATAATATACATGCACATATATACATATATCACATACACATATATGCACACACAATTCTGTATCTGTGGCATTCATGCTTATTTTGTATCATCTTAGTGTGAAACCGTTTTCATACTATCTGGTGCATTTTAATTCGTATTAGAACATCCCTTAAAGCATATTTGTTGGAAGAAAAAAAATTGTATAGAAGCTGGTCCAGGCACCATTATTGCAGATGGTGCATCAAGTGAATGCTGACTGTGTGGTGTAATGATTAGAGAACAAAACTGGTATGTTCCACATATAGGGCAAAAACACAGGAGAAAATAGGAAAAATTCAGCTGCCTCTAGTTGATATTATATAGCATCTTCTACCTAAGATCATGAAAAGCATTGACAAGCCTTAATTTTCATCTCTTGTGTGGCAGTAAACAGTAAGGATTCAGTACACTTGCTTCAAAGGCACACTTGTTAATACCGGTGTCACCGTATTAAAAAAAATAATGTTCACAGATGAAGTTAAAGTCATTTCATCTGTTCTGCCTTGAAGCCAGTAAGACTAGCTCACTCCAATGACTAAAACCATTGTCACGTTCAACCTGATACAGGGGTGCTGGGCATACTCTTCTGCCTGCAGTATGCTAGGTTCTCACCAGCCTGGGGAGGCACAAGGAAATCCCATCAAAGGAATTCACATTTTTCTCCCTTGTATATAACCAGAGGAATTATCACTGCCTTCCTGCATCCAAATAAGGTTTTCTCCAAATTGTTTGGCAGTTCTCAGGAGTGTCATGTATGTATCTCTGATGTGAAGCAGTTCCTGTGGTTTACCTGTCTGAATCTCCCTTGATATTGGAAACATCTTGCTACTGTGACTAGTATCTTGTCTCTTGAACAGCATTACTTCTCTTGCCTAGACTATACCTTCTGTGTTTTCATAGAGTCTTTAAGCTGTAGTCACCAGTGTCCTCTTTCTGTATGAGAAGGCTTCCTCCCTTGCCTGTACTGGTGCCTGGGACGACCTTGTAGAAATACTCCTTTGATGTCCATTAACTGTTCCTCCTTCAGACCTCAAGGTTTGTGTGAGATACCACTAGAGAACTGGTGTTGTCTTCATACTCATCCCTATCACCAGAGCCCCCCACCCCTTTTTTTGACAGTACTGATCAGCCCAGGGAAAAGGGTATTTGCAGTTTGCCTCCCTCTGCCACTACCACATTCTCCTCAATAGGTCTGGAATCAAGCAAGAACCATATAACATATCACCATCTATCAAAGTGAGAACCTCTGACTTATTGCAGAATATTTTTCTACTCAGCCTGTAGAAGACTGGGACAAAACTGTGAGCTAGAATTTGCAGGGCTGTATCAGAGGAAAATGAAGCAGACAGGATGGGACTTGGAAATGGTGGCAAAATAAAGTACAGCCGTCTTTTACTGACTTCTTTCTATGTATCATGCCAAATATGTATCAATTTTGTACTTATACGAAATCACTGAAAATTTACTGCATACATACTCATGAGTGCACACATTGACGTACACTATTTAATTTTGTTTTCAATACTGTATTGTTGCTACCAGCACACTCACAGTCTAAGATGGGTGTGTTAGTTACTTTCATTGGGTGACACAGCACCACAACTGAGAGCCACACCTCTGTTTCCAAACAGTTTCACCAACTGGTGACCCAACATTCAAACATAGTGATCCTGTGGGGCCTATTCTTATTCAACCACCATAATGGATAATCAATACAGTAATAAAATGGAAGAATGGAAAGGAGATAGTGTCTTCCAAGTGTCTGCTCTGTGTCAAGCATGGTGGGAGGGACCACACTGGTTCTTTTGTTTCATCTTTACAGTGCCCCTATGCCTTTCCCTTTTGTAGATAAGGGCATGATGACACCAGAGCGAGTGCCTGGGTTTCAGTTGCTCACATTTTCCCCTTGGAGAGATGTTATGTGGTGACCAGATGCTGGCATGTGCTAGGCTCTTGAGAGCAGTCTGAGACACTCAGTAATATTTTCAGGTCTGTAAGAAAATGTCTGTCACATTCAAATGAAATGGCTTACAAATAAACAATGAGCAATAATACATATTCAAATACTCGTCATAAATTTTGCAACTTTGAAGTTGGATATTCATATATTTAAAGTAATTTATTAAAGTGCTTCTGTCTAGATGCTTAAGTGTCATTTAGGAAGAATGGGAGAAGGGAGGAGTAGAAAGCGTGACTAACTGCCTGGAAGGAGCATCCTGTGCAAGAGGCTCCTGGGCGTGAGGAGACAGTGGTGTAGTCTCAGTTTAAGTGGACGTCAGATGCAGTAAGACGCAGTGAAGTGTTGGGTGTTTAAACACAGCCTTAATTTAAATTCATTTCCCCACATCTTGCTGCTCAGTGTGAATCTCCAACAGAGGACCATTTAATTTTGAAATTGAATAAAGTTCTATTGTCACATTCACCAAAGCACATAATGCCTCCTTATAGATAGTAGAATTCAAGTCAAATTTATATTCATTCAGTCCTGGAATGCATCGCTCTGTTGTTGGCGACTATGATGATATTATTTCCATATTTCTCCAAGTCAGTTGAATATCAAGGGAATTTCTTCCTCTGCATAAATCCAACTCTGAGTAAAGGCTTGGTATACTGATTCTTTCTGGAAAGCTTTGCCTGGCCTCTTTCCAATTAACCCAGTCAGTATTCCCTGGTCCTTTGATCTATTCCAGTGTCTGCTCTGAGGCTATCTTGACTCGAGTTGTCTTTCTTTCTGTTCCTGTGTCTACCGCACTACCTTAAGATGTGACCCACAACCCCCGGCCCCCACCCCAGCCCCTACAAAGAAATAGTTTGGACAGGAAGCTATTGAAGAGAACTCTAAATATTTGTGATAGGGATGGTAAAGTGTATTTCTTCACATAAGTGGGTTTTACTGGAATGGGTGTTTTATTATCTAAGATTTTGCTTCCTCATTTCAACCAGGTATTTGGTTGAGATGGGACCTGGGTGAACAAAACTCTCTGGAATTGCAGCTAGAATTGCAACTTTTCATGGTTCTGAAGTCTATGCTTATTCCTTTAGGTCTGGGTGCTTTCTTTAAGTTCACTTCAGTAGTTCCAGATCTCTGTGGTGACTTCCAGTGCTCCTGGGGAGGGGATCTTGAGAGGATTTGACACAAACACTTGTTGGCAGAGTATAGCAAAGTCAAAATGAATTCAGCTAGATGGACCTCCATTCTGGCCTTGTTTCAAGCCCCACTAGAAATAAACGCATTATGTTGCATGTCCAGTGTGTTTCTCTGTTTACCTTTCCTGAGTTCCTCTGAAATATTTGGTTTACTAAGACGTGGCTTTTTTTTTTTCAAAATTGGAAATTTCCTAATAAGCAATTTAAATCTCCAGTTTAAAAGAACAACAATCTGAATCCCACTAAATAAACACTTCTGTGTGCATGAATAAATAAGTATAGGAAAAATGGTTGACTTCATCCTAGTCCACATGGGTGTGTTCTGATCCACAGAGCTGTTTAAAGCAGCCATTCAACAACTGACATGGTTCTGACTCCCTGCTTTGATTTCACAAGTGTAATTATTACAGGCAGGTTAGAGTTAGTCTAGGACTGGAATACCTTTTCTACTTTACCTTTATTTATTTATTTTGGAAAGATGAAGCTTATACAATGTTATACTTTTCATCTGTAAACCTCTACACCCTAGTTCTCTGTGCTCCTTCACACTTGTGGAGGCCAGATGTTTGAAATCCAGGCGCCAAGCTCCCTCTGATAGCCCTAGCAAAGAGTCCTCCCTTGCTTCTTCTAGCCTCCTGTAGCTCCCAGGGAGCCTTGGTTTTCTTGGTTGGTAGCAGCATTGCTCTAGTTTCTTTCCTCTGTATCACATGAGTCTTTATTGGTACTCTCCCTCAATTATATTGACATTAATTCTTGGTTTAGGGTATACTATAATCTACTATGATCATACAATGATCCTTAAGTGTCTTATTCCCAAGTAAGATCACTGTAGTTGGTAAAATAATGGTCCATAGAGTCCCTCAACCCCCATTTTGCCTACCTAGAACATCATGATGTAATTTTATTTCTTCTAGAACCAAGAAAAGATAGATTTCTGTTGTTTTAAACTACCAAGTTTGTGGTAATTTTCTACAGCACTGAAAACTAATACAGTCACACTTTAGGATTCCAGGTAGTCACAGAGTAGGGAGAGGAAGCATTAGTCAGACACTTTCCACACACTGTGAGGGGAACTGGCCAGTGTTATTCCACCTGTTATGTAAAGTGGAACAAAATTCCAAGGGAAGGCAGAGCAGGGTTTTCAATATGTTTTTAAAGTTTTAGTTAAACATAATTAAGTCTCTGGAAAATGAATTTTCCTGAGCGTGATCAATCATAAGTATATCAGATTACATAAAAAGTACCACTTGTGAAAAGTGAGACCAACAACTATTTTGTCACAGAACTCTGATTGGAAGGCATTGAAAACAGCGACCCTGCAGGTTCTGGAGGGACCTTTGGAGGCTTAGTTCACCAAGCTGGAGTGATGGTGTTCATTGTCAGGTTCACTCTTGGTCCTGGGCTGATAAGTCTGTTCTCAGAAGAGAGATTCCATCCACTCGAGAGATAGATGGCATCTGCTGACAGCAGTTTCTTAGCCACCTGGTAATGCATTAGTTAGAACTGATTCCATGAATTTCCCTCTCCAGTGTTTGTAAGGTAAGTTTATCGTTCCTTGATAGTATCTGCGGAATGAGCTGGGAGAGGGGAGTTGAGTGAGCTTTTGCTCTCTAACATAAAAACTTTCTGGACTTCCTAGATTTGTGAACTGGGACTTCCATATAGTAATTTGCTGGTTTAGTAGGATTTCTTAAGGAGGAAAAATAGGTTCTTTTTCCACGTGACCAAACTGTATGTGTTCAGATTTAATTTAGTCAGTAGTGTTTTTGTGAAAGAAGGTAGCAGAGGATCTGTACATAATCAATTTTTGAAAAGATTACCCCAAAGGTGACCTTCCTGAATCCAGAATTCTCCGTCTAGTGTGCTATGCCGGGTTGCCTGTAATATTCACAGTTCAATGCTGCAGAGAAAATTTAGGTTTTTCATAAATATTTAAGAACTTCAAGGTGGCAATATACTAGTATTACAAGAAATATTTATTTTAAATTGTATGTATGTGGGTTATGTGTTCATGAGGCAGAAGAAGGCATTGGCTCCCTTGGAGTCATGTTGTGAACTGTATTACAGTTCTAAGAAATGAGCTCAAATCCACTAGATAAGCAGGATTCGTTCTTAACTGCTGAGAAGTCTCTCCAACCCTCACAGTATTAAAGGCCAACACTTTTTTGAGCACTGGCTTCTGGACCCAGCCCTCGAATCAATCACAATTCCAAGATGATATTCATAATGAAATAGGAAAGGGTAGGAAAGAGCGTCATGAGGAGACCAGAGATGTTTCTGGTTGCTCACAAGGAAGAAATAAAGGGAGGAAAGGGCCAGAAATAAAGGCATGGAAAGAGACAACAAAAGGGAAGGTGGAAGACTAGGGAGGAATGGTGTGTCAGAGGACTGAGAGGGCTGAGTCATCTAGGCCTGGCTTAGCACCACCTGCCTCCAGGTCACTGTCCTCTCTTCCCTGGGGTGTCCTCACAGGCCACCTCCTGCTTGAAAAGTAAGTAGTGGTCCTCTGTGCAACCTCTGATGAAATAGGGATTCTGAGATGTTCTTTAGACATTGCAGATCACCCAGGAGTTGCATATTGTTCTCCAGGGAGGCCAGTACTCAGGCACTCTCTTTCCCTGCTTTCCAGCTTTCCCACTGTGTTCTGTGTTTCTTCCTAGAAAGCCCGGTATAGGTTCATAGACATAATTTAAAAAAATGTGAATTCACAAATGAAAAATCCAGTCTTAGTTTTGTGCTGATCTGATACTACTATTGGAACACCCAACCTCATGTGACAAGTCAGAATGACCGAACTCTAAAAAAGTAGGACAGAATTACCTTCAGGAAACATGCTGAACAGATAGACAAGTTTTATGTTTAGAATTGAGATGAATCACAAAAATATCCCCTTATGTCTATGCAAATATAAAATTTAAAAAGTCTGAAATCGGAAGAACTTCTGGTCCCAAGCATTTAAAATAAGGAATACCCAACCTCTTACTCCCCAGCCTGGATGGATTTCTGAGAAAGGTTAATCCTTTGCTTCCTGAGCACCAGATTTTGCTCCCTACCTTGACCTCTTCAACTTCTCTTTACCTATCTGGGAATACTGTTAGGTTGACTGTATGGCCTTGCCTTTCCATTGCTGTCTCCAGCGCCAAATAGTGTTCTACGTATAAGGTAGGCCTTGGGTTAAACATCTGTTTAATGCAGGATGCGAGGGTGTAAATTATTATTGTTCTATGAGTCATTTGTACTATAGAATTTGAGGTGCTTCATACTTCAGCATCTCTTATTTAGGGCACCCATCAGGGTCTCAATGAGAGTTATTTCCAGTTATCTTGGGTCCCCTAGAGGAGACTTTAAGCTCCAGGTAATCTTGAGGATATTTGCAAATGGAAGCCCGGAGCTCCACTCAGGACTTTAGTGGAACATCAGCTGAGCCAGTGACAGTTATGTTGAACAGCTGGTATCTTAGGTAGCGTAATAGGTGAGTTTTAAGGCACTGATAAAATGGTGGTGCATTTGAGTAACTGTTCAAGGGAGGGGCCCAGATCAAAAGTTTGCATGTGAAATGTGCTCTGAAAATGTTTTGCTGAATCTCTTCTGTAAGGTACAGAATTCTCTTTTTAAAAATCCTATTTACTTTTAGTTATAAAACTTTATAAATGGATTTTATACTGTCAAAAAGATTATATATATGGATATGTACCCATACATCCCTGATTTCTCCTGTGTGATACATACTGACAATGTATCTGTACATAATAACACTCAACTAACAAACAGGCAGGGCTGTCTAGGGAAACAATTTTAACAAGATACTTTAAAAGCTAGAACAGTGAAAAAGTAGCTTTGTTTGAGGCATCAGGGCGAGCTGTAAAATATGGTTGTTTATTTTTAATGACTAAAAATACCATGATTGGAATAGAGGGAGACTTGTTTTAAACTCATGGATCTGTTGAAATATTTTGGTGGAAAGCAAAATAATTTGATTTGAACTTTTATCAGCAAAAATCTTCTGTAATTCAAAGATATGAAGTAAACCACTAAAGGTGACTGATAATATGCTATGCAATTTTATTTATTGCCTTAGGTACCAACTGAAATTCTATGAGTCAAAAATCTATATATTTACATGCATAGTGTGAATGTCAGTTTTTTGCATTTTTTTTTTTGATTCTGGGTCTTGCTCTGAAACCTGGGCTAACCTAGAGCTTGGTATATGGCTCATACTGGCCTTGATCTAAATCCTTTACCCTCAGCTTCTCAGTTCTAGGATTGCAGGTACATTCCCCATGCCTGTCTGAATTTAAGATTTTAAATCATTTCTCAATGCTCCTTGCTGGAACATCTCACTGAGGTGGTGTTCATGTGCTTCTTTTCACTGTCAGGCTCGGATGAGTATTGGTCAACACATCACCTATCCTGAGGTGGGCACTGGCACCTGTGTCCTATAAACGGGCAGCACTGAGCATGCCCTACTTTCTTTGTTTGTCTATGGCTTGGGACAACAAAATTTTTGTCTCTGTTCTTTGCAGTCTCAGAGCAAGGCTTGTGAACAACTTTTTATCATAAATTACTATGTAAGGATAAAGCCTTTTGTAGTTACAAAACTAACAGCATTCAGTGGGGCTGTGTATGTGCTGGTTAGGTTTTGTCAAGTTGACACAGATGACAGTCACTTGGAAAGAGGGAACTTCAGTTGAGGCCTTGACTCCAGTAGATTGGCCTGTGTTCCTGTCTTGATTGTTAAATTGCAGCAGAGGCTATCCCTATGCAAGTTGGCTTGGGCTGTGTAAGGAAGCTACTTGAGCAAGCTAGGAGAAATGAATCTATAAGAGGAATTTTCCTATAGCTTCTGCTTCAGTTCTGATTTGGGTTCCTGCCTTGGCTTTCATTGAAAATGTAACCTGTAAACTAAGTACTGCCACTCCCCATTGCTTTTGGTCAAAGTTTTATCACAACAAAGGAGAAGCTAGGGTAGTGTGTGTGTGTGTGTGTGTGTGTGTGTGTGTGTGTGTGTGTGTGTGTGTGCACGCGCGCTCGTGCGCATTTGTGTATAACTGTGCATACATGTGTGTGGGATTGAGAGGTCAACCTCAGGTGTTATTTCTTAGGACCCAGCCAGACATCTGGGCCTTGGGGAAAGACTCTGACTTTGGTCTCTGAGGCTGACTACCCTCAGACTGCTTTGCTGGTGAATGTAGGCCCTTATATCTACTCCTCCTCCAGAGCTGGAATCACAAGCTCAAGGCCTCATGCATGGCTCCCCTCACCCCTTTAGCATGAGTCCTGTGGATCAAATTCAGGTTCTTAGCACCTTACTAAGTTCTCTCTCCAAGCTCCAGGGTTTCTAACATTCAGTGACACAGAATAGCTCTTTTTTTGGCTTGCGGACATGGCTCAGTGGTAGAGCTTGTGCTTAGCATGTATAAAACACTGGGTTCAAATCCCTAGCATTGAAGAAATAAATATTCAAAGTCCCAAGAATCAATATGACTTTCCAAAGTTATTTGTATTGCATTTCCATGAAGGGTCCCCTCGCCCCACTCCCATGTAACTAAAAGAAATTTGCATCTTAGGGATCTGGATGTGGTTGACTGTCCTAGACTTTCTGTATGGGCCCAGTGTAACATCAAGGGCTTTTATGACGTCAACAAAAGCATGAGGGACACAGGAGCTTAGAAGATGGATGAATACAGTTGATAAGGAAGCAGGCTTGGTGCAATTCTCACTGTGGTTTTGATCAGGAGTCAAAACTTATTTACGAATCATTTCTAGAGTTCCAACACCCAGATCTCATGAAATGTAGGACAAATATAGTAATCTTGCTATGCACGATTTGTTGAATCCCTTAGAGATTCAAACATCTGGAGGTGGCAGGCAGATTCAAAGTATGAGTGTGAATATTAGTCACCATAACTGTAATTTAATAGAAAGTAAATCAAATTTAAATCATCTGCACATGCTAAGTCTTTAAGGTCCTTGCTTCCTCAAATTAAATATAATTTATTGAAATTAATTACTTCCTATATTATTCATCCCAAGTACTTGAGATTCACATTCTCCCTATGACTCACCTAGAACTTCATAGTGAATTAGACTTGTCCAGAAACTAGCAGAACATGACAAAAATGGCTAGGTGCTGACTGTAAGTCTGTTGTTCAACCTAACATAAGAGAGCTGACTGCCATGGTGCCTCCTTCCTGGAGGCTGAGCAAGAGTGAAGAAGGAGCGAGGTCTGTTTGAGAGTTCTGTGCTGGCTGGTCTTATGAAAACTGGGCACAAGCTAGAGTCATCTGAAAGGAGGGAACTTCAATTAAGGAGATACTGCCATTAGATCCAGCTCTGGGGCATTTTCTTAATTGGTGATTGACTGGGGCGGGCCCAGCCCATTGTGGATTGTGCCATCCCTAGTTTGGTAGTCCTGGGTTCTATAAGAAAGCAAGCTTAGCAAGCCAGGGGAAGCAAGCCAGTTAGTAGCACTTCTGTGGTCTCTGCATCCCCTCCTGCCTCCAGCTTCCTCCCTTATTTGAGTTCCTGTCCTAACTTCCTTTGATGATGAACAGCAATAAATCTTTTTCTCTCCAACTTGCCTTTTAGGTGTAGCAATAGAAACCGTAACTAAGACAAGCTCCTTGCTGGAACATTTCACTGAGGCAGTGTTCATGTCCTTCCCTTCACTGTCAGGCTCGGATGAGTATTGGTAGGCACATCACCTATCCTGAGGTGGGCACTGGCACCCTATAACTGGCCAGCACTGAGCATGCCCTATTTCCTTTGTTTGTCTGTGGCTTAGGCAACAAAATTCTTGTCTCTGTTCTTTTCAGTCTCAGAGCAAGTCTTGTGAATATTTATTGTGATACTTTTATGAGATAACATATTATAGCAAGTACTATAAGCACAGGGACCGTCGATGCAGTGGTTACGCATATGAGCTTTAGGATCAGCCTATCTGGGGTGGAACTCTGGCTCTGCTGTTCAATAGCTAAGCAACCATGGACACATATTTTCCTGCCCCGAGTAGCTGCTACTTTAAGAGCAGCATTGTGAAGTTTTTGGTCTCATACGGTAGAAGAATGAATGAGTTGATATGTAAAAACCTAGCACATAATTATAAAACAGCTATATGTTGAATTATTTAACCCTATGGCCTCTGTCTGTAGTCATTTTAGTAATGTAAACTATATTGAGTGTCTCCTGTGGGTAGCTGATTATAACAGCTATGTTTTTAGTGCCCCCAAAGTATGCTGAGAATTTAATTCCCAGTGTGACGCTATTAGGAAGTGGGGTCTACTGGTACTTAGGTCATTGGGACTCCTCTCTCATGAGGAGATTGCTGCTGACTGTGAAGAGTCTTTTTAAAAAATACTTTTATTATTATTGTTATTATTATTATCATTACTACTATTATTATTAAACAGACTATTCTATCACATAATACATTCTGAGCACATTCCCCCTCCCTTCTCTTCTCCCAGCTACCTCCCTCCCTTCTCTCCCTGATCTACTCCCACCCCCCACCTTCATTCAGAAAAGAGTAGGCCTCTAAGAGACAAGAATCAAACATGACAAAACAAAGTACAGTAAGACAAAGCAAAAGCCACAGAAGTTGGACAGTACAACCCAAACAGAAGAAAAAAATCCCAAGGGCAGGCAAAATAGTCAGAGACACACAAAGACACCAAGCTAATAGCCACACCATACATGTTGGTATTGATTCCTGCAGGCCCTGTGCTGGCTGCTTCAATCTCTGTGAGCCCATATATATCCTGCTTATTTGATTCATTGAGGCATGTTCTTCTGGTGCACTCTATTGTTTCTTATCTGGCATCAGTGGGAGGGGAGGCCCTTGGTTCTGTGGAGGCTTGATGTCCCAGCATAAGGGGATGCTAGGGCAGTAAGGTGGGAGTGGGTAGGTGGGTAGGGAAGCACCCTAATAGAGACAGGGGGAGTATGGATGGGATAGGGGGCTTGCAGAGGGAACATGGGAAGAGGGACAACATTTGAAATATAAACAATTAAAATAACCAATAAGAAAAACAAACTCTCAACCATTTGATTTTACTAATGAAGAGTCAGAAGCCAGAAGCTGGGGTGAAAACCTCCTTCAAATTGAATGTCTCTCCTTTCTATTTCCTGTGAGTCTCTATCCATACTTCTAACTCTTCTTTTCCTTAATAATCCTATGTTTACTTCCTGTCAACGGGATGCTTGCTTTGCCTCTTGACCTATGGTTGACTTTACTTAATCTTGTTTATAATATTCAAACAGAAGTGTCTTGTGTTAAAGGTGTGTGCTAAGGCTGAGACACATCACAACTCAACACAGGTTTTCCAGTAACTAAGACAATCTTGGGATTTACAGTGTGATCAAATATTCTGCAGCAGTCCTCCATCCCCTCTGACTCCTGCAAGTTTTCTGTCCCTTTGTGGGATTCTCCATGTTTTGAGGAGAGAGACCTGATGGGAGGCCTCCAATATAGACTCATTCTCCACCTAATGTCTGGCTGTGGATCTCTACATTCACACCCATCTGCTTGTGCAGAAAGCCTGATGACAACTGCACAAGGTTCCAATCTATGAGTATAACAGGATACCATTAGGAATCATTTCATTGATTTTGTTCTTTTTAGACAAGTCATAATTGGTTCTACCCTAGGTCTATGGGCTATCCAGTCTCTGATTTCTTGACATTCAAGAAATATTATTAGACATGGACTCTCTTTCCTTGAGTGGACCTCAAGTTAAATTAGACATTTGTTGGCAACTCCAACAAGTTTTATGCCATTGATGCCCCAACAAATACTGCAGACACCACAGGTTGTAGGTCAAAGGCTTTGTGACTAGGTCGATGCTCACATTTCTTTCGTCATAGCCTACAGAGTAAGAGTATCTTCACATACCAAAGAGACTTGAATTTCAGGGTGAAGGTTCCATGCAGGCATCGGCTCAATTCAGTGAGCTGTGTGGAAGTTGTCCTCACCCCTCCTCAACCCCCCAACTCCCTATCAGTTTGAGGAGAGCAGCATTCTGTCTTAGAGTCAGGGGTTGTTTAGGGCTCACCACAGGACCCACTTGGCCAACAACTCAACCAAGTGCAACCTGACTGCAAGACTTACCTGGTTATCAGCAGCAATGGCCAATTCATACTACATCTCACCCTCACTAGGATCATCTTCACGGATTTCAGAAAGTGTACATGACACTAAGTTAACATCATTACCTCTCCACCATGATTCCCCACATCTCTCCATGCACTCTCCTTCTGTCCTATCTACCTCTGAATCCTAACCTTTCCTTTTTTCATCCCCATCTGTCCCAATCCACCTACAAAATCTATTATATTCCCCTTCCCAGCAAGATCTGTGCATATCCCCTAGCACCCTCCTAACTTCTCTGAGTCTGGACTGTAGCTTGATTTTTATATATTTACTGTCTATAACCACTTATAATTGTCATGGTTTTCTATCTGGATCTGAGTTGCCTTGCTCAGGATGATTTCTTCTAGTTGCATCCTTTTACCTGCAAATTTCATGCTATCATTCTTTAAAAGGGTAACACTCCATTGTGTAAATCTGCCATATTTTCTTTGTCCATTCTCCAGTTGAGGGGCCTCTAGGTTGTTTCCAGTTTCTGTCTATTATGAATAATGCTGCCTTGAACATGGTCAAGTGAGTGATACATCCAGCAGTTCTTTTATTGTTCAGGACTTTTTAGGTATCTGGGTTTTTTTGTTTCCATGTGAAGATGAGAATTGTCTTTTCAACATCTATAAAGAATTGTGTTGAAATTTTGATAGGGATTACATTGAATCTGTAGATTGCTTTTGCTAGGATGGCCATTTTACTACTTTAATCCTACTGATCCATGAACATAGGAGATTTTTCCATCTTCTGATATCTTCTTCAATTTCTTTCTTCAAAGATTTGTTTGTATCCTACAAGTCTTTCATTTGCTTGGTTAGGTTACATGAAGATATTTTGTATTATTTGTATTATTTGAGCTATTTTGAAAGACGTTATTTCCTTTATTTCCTTTTTCTGTGTATTTATAGAAAGGCTATTAATTGTCTTTTAATCTTATTTATTTATTTATTTACTCTGTATCCAGCCACTGTTGGAAGTGTTAATCAGCTGTAAAAGTTCTTTGGTGGAACTTTAGGTTCACTTATGTATTCTATCATATCGTCTGCAAATGATGATACTTTGATTTCTTCCAATTTGTAGCATCTTGATCTCGTTCAGTTGTGTTATTGACCTAGCTGAAATTTCAAATACTATATTGAGTAAATACAGAGAGAGTGGACAGCCTTCTTTTGTTCCTGAATTAGTGGAATTCTTTTAAGTTTCTTTTCATTTAATTTGATAATGGCTATGGGCTTGATATATATTGACTTTATTTTACTTGACCATATCTTTTGTATTCATAATCTCTACAGGACTTTTATCATCAAGGTTGTTAAAATTTGCCAAAGGCCTTTTCTGCATCTAATGATTGTATTGTTGTTATTGTTTTTCAGTTTGTTTACATGGTGGATCACATTTACTGATTTTCATATATTTAACCATTCCAGAATCTGTGGGATAAAGTCTACTTGATCATGGTGGATGATCTTTGATGTGTTCTTGGATTTGGCATGCCTTTATTTTATTAAGATTCTTTGCATCTGCATCTTTGTTAATAAGGAATCTATATACTTTTGAATCTATGTACTTTAGATATTAGGGTACTGACTTCTCAAAATGATTTGGCTAATATTTCTTCTGTTTCTATTTTGTGGAATAATTTGAGCAGACGTATGGTTGTTATTATTTCTTTGAATCTCTGGTAGAATTGTGTGTTAATACTCTTTTGCCCTGGGCTTTGTAGTTATTGTTGTTGTTGTTGTGAGACTTTTAATAACTACTTCTAGTTCATCAGGGGCCTTCTCTAAACTAACTAAAATGTAGGGTTTGTCTATCTTGTTGACTTTCTCAAACCAACTGTTTCTATTTTATTGATTTTTATCCCTAAATTGGATTATTTCTTGCCATCTATTCCTCTTTTTACTCTACAGCTTCTATGTGTGCTGTTATGTTCCTAGTATGAGATCTCTCCATACTACCACTTAGTTCTTTGAAATTGCTTCTTATTATTGCTTTAATTGTGTCCCATAAATTTCAGTATGTTAGGTATCCATTGAGTTGAATTGTGGAAAGTCTTTAATTTCTTTCTTTATTTCCGTCTTGACCCAGTTTTCATTCAGCAGAGAATTGCTCAATTTATATGAGTTTATAAGCTTTCTGTTGATTCTATTGTTGATATCTAGCTTGATATCCACCATGGATTCATGGTAGTTTGATACAGGGGGTTATTTTCATTTTTTAAATATCTGTTGAGACTTGATTTGTGTCCAAGTGTGTGGTCACTTTTGGAGAAAGTTCCATGAAGTGCAGAAAAGAAGGTGTATTCTTTTGTGTTTGGGTAAAATGATCTGTAAATATCAGTTAGGTCCATTTGGTTTAAAATATCTGTTAGTTTTAGGATTTCTATGTTTAGTTTTTGTCTGGATGACCTGTAGAACTCTTTTGAGGGTGGACTGGGAGGGGATAAAATCTGGAGTGTAAAAATAAATAAAAAATTTAAAAAGCTTGGCTGTGAATCTTGTCTTTATTCTTCTATTATACATTGCAACTTTTCTTTGCACAAATGATTTTTTTCTGTTGTCAGCATGTTCCTTGGTGTGTAACAGTGAGGCTATACTTTTTTCTTCTGCCTCTCTTCTATAATGAATTACATCCTTGTTGGTTTCAATACATTCTTGGTGATAATTATTTTATAGTAGGTCAGAGACAGATCAAAGTTGTGCAATATGGACATTTTGATGCGACTGTAATTATCTTTAAGGAATTTGCTGATATTAAAAGAACTGGTTGCTTTATAGGTACACAAGAAGATATAACCAATTTTATCCAGGAGAGTTGAAAAGAACTTCTTAGAATAGAAGATAGGGTTAAACTGAACTCCTCCTTTGATGTTTTGCCCGCAACTATAGCCAGGAAGTTTCTAGAGCAGATAGGAAAATGAGGTGAGGGGAATGAGAAGTCCTGAAAACTGCAGAGCTCTGACTGGTTAGAATGGAGTGGAGTCCAGGTCAGAGAGATGGCTAAACACCGTGCTAACAAAGAAAACATTTGAGATAAGCAGGAGTCTCCTGTAAATTGTCCTTTATGCTCTTTATGGGCTTAAACTATACTGTCAAGAAATAAGGAAGAACCTGCACAAGACTTTTCATTTGAAAGCAGCTTTTTAGAGGAACTGATAGATTGTAAAATTCACATAAGTTTATAATTCGTTACTTTTCAGTTAATTCACAGAGTTATGGCACCATAACACTTTGGGAAAATTTTTATCACCCTCCAAAGTTCTATGTCTCTTGGCTCTCCATTTCCCACTGTAGGTTTTAATCATTAGGCTTCATCAATATGAGATTCAGAAGATACAAACTCGGTGGCTAGGATATCTCTAATTCCTTTCTTTCCACTTTCTTTCTATAAAGATTTTATTGCATTGGTTGAAAATGTCCTCCAGATTTCTCCCCCGATGACTGTAACTTGTGTCAAGTTGACCAAAAAACCAAAAAGTCATCAACTAACAATCTGACTTATGGGTCTGCCACTCTAACAGTCACAAGATGCTTCATCTGTGTGCTAGGTATATCCAAATAGAAGTCTGGAAGATACCAAGGCCTCCAAGAGCAGAGAATGCTACTTCTGATAGTTAAGCTCTAACGTAGTCTTTCCTGGTGCCACCTGCAGAGAAAGAGGCACCCACTTGAGGAATTTTCCTTGTTTATATAAGTGGTCAGGGGGATATAGACCTCTGTGCTATTTTTCAGGTTTCAGGCTCATCTGCCTTCCTTTCACTTTAAGCATCCAATTGTGACTGCTTCTTATATTATCTCCAGTTGCTCTTAACAGGGAAGAAGACAAAGCAGTTTATGTAGCTTGAACCTCTAAACTTTACATTAATGTAGAAATCTAATGAGACCATTTCATGCTGAAATGGATCTATGAGGTAGTTAATGGTTATGCTGTTCTTAGTATTTCTTTTTTTTTTCTTTTTCTTTTTTCTGGAGCTGGGGATCGAACCCAGGACCTTGCGCTTTCTAGGCAAGCGCTCTACCACTGAGCTAAATCCCCAACCCCTTAGTATTTCTATATCATAGCTCAGGCTGTAAGGACCCAGAGATGAAGAAGGAAATGTGTTTTGTTATATGAATACAAAAGAGTTATCAGTGCAGGACTTTACAGATTCTGGCCTTCATTCTGATCCCTGCCCAATAGGTTTCACTTGGAATTTTTCATCATTTCAAAGTAGAGCATCTAAGGTGTGTTTATTGTCTATAGTTTCCATGAACAAAAGAGCTCAGAGTCGAGACTTGCATAGCAGCTACCTGTTTTCTGACAATTCCAGAAGTCCAAGGGGCATCAGGATTGGTCTCTTCTGGAGTCTCTCTCCTTGGCTGTGGATGTTTGTGTTCCTACTTTCATAACCATTCCTCTATGCACCCAAACTTCTGCTGTCAGAGAGGACTCCAGCCATGTAGGGCTAAAGTATTCCCCCTACTAACAGCTTTTATTGAATTAATCATATCTTTAAAAGTCTTCTTTATAAATACACTCACTTTCTGAAATACAGAGAATGGAGCTTTGACATAGGAATTCAGGGACTTGGGCAGAATATAACAAATAATAGAGATATAACGTGTACGTTTTGACACATCCTGACTTGTTGGACATCACAGCAATGAAGCAGTTCTGTCAACAGAACTGGTAGAGACCATTTTGTTATCTTTTGATTTTCTTTGCAATGGAGTGATTCCAGTCAACCTCCATCACTTTTGTCTTGTTTATCACATGCTCTTTGTTTCTCCATCCTCTATTCTCGCAGAGAGTCAGGAGTATGTGCTCCATCAGACTCTGCCCAGGAGTATGTGCTCCATCAGACTCTGCCCAGGAGTGTGTGCTCCATCAGACTCTGCCCAGGAGTGTGTGCTCTGTGGATCTAGGTTTTCATCTGCAGAGAAGGAAGACTCAAGACTTTGTGTCTTAGACTTATTTTTTAATACAAATAATTCTATAATTTTATTGGCATATCTATGCTGTATTTTTGGTTTTCTTATATTTTTGTTTGGCACTATTATTTTATTTTACAATTCTACCCAAATTCAAATGATTTTTGTGAAAATCACATTGCAGTGTTAACAGAGGCATCTTAAATCTCAACAGTACCCTCTGACAGAGGCACAGTATGTCAAATATCACTGATGACAGTGCACACTTTCTGGGATTACCAGGCTTTTACTGCAAGTTGGGTATTGGTCCTTCAGTGGAAGATGTTTATAGTGGATCTGGGAAATGAAAGACATAAAAAAATCAACATAAAACTGATGTAAAACTAGGGAAGAACAAGCCAGAGATCAAGCTTGTTGTCTTGGTGCCAGTAGCAAGAGTGTTATCTTGACTCACAGTTTCTTAGACTATTTGTAGACCAAGTAGTTCTGGTGTATGCAATATGCCTATAATATCTGGTGTAGGCTGTTCACCTATACCAAATATTGAGAGAAGTGTTCACCACATGGGAAATGAGTGATGCTGAGAATGCCCAAGGGGAGTCACCTCTCCACTGAATTAGTTGAATTGATCATTTATGAAATGTTTATATTGAGCCTACTATGTCTTAGGTAAGAACCAGAGAATTAAATAGGGGTTTATAACTGGGAAGTCTATGGTTAGTACAGGGGGAAATACCATGACTCTTAAATTAACAAACTGTGCATATGAAGAGGCCTGATGACAATTACATGAGGCTCTCACTACTTTTTTCATCCGGGGCCTATGTGATTATACATGTTCTTATGGGAATTTGTCTTTGCAGGCCAGTGCTTTTTCTACAGAGGACTGTTCTTGCATCCGGGGCAGAGCTTCCCAGTTTTGTGGGTGTACAATGCAGGGTTCAGTGGGTAGGAACTGTATACCCAGCTGACACTGCAGTGGGAGTCAAGATGGGCAGAACATAATTACTGCAAATGGCAACTGCCAGACTCTCAGAATGCATGCTTTGTGCCTATTGCCAGCCTGGAGTTTCTTGATGATGACAAGTTGTGGAGACTACTGTTTTATGGCTTCATTCCGTGGTGGGCAATTTGTAATGACTCACTAGAAAATGGGGTCACTTATGGAATTGCTTTAAATCAGTGAATTTGTCCACACAGTCATGTGGAGCCACTACGGCACATTACTCTGAATGTACCTTTAAAAGCATGTAAGCTTCAAAGGGCAAGACTGTGCACCAAAACAAAAGCTATCAAAACAGAAATCTGCAGAGAAGGGAAAATGAAAACACTAAAGGAAACAGGAATTTTGGAGTTTAAGAAGACATAGTATACCCCTTTTGGATGTTTTCAGTTCCTTAAGCTTGTTGGGTACAAATAAATGTCCATATAATTACTCTTTAACTTAGTAATTACATGCTTATTCACGCCCCATGGACTGATTGGAAATCTGAGACCCACTCAAGCAATTTCTGTCAGAACTAACTGAACATGGTAGAACATAATGGTTTGTGAAACGGCTCTGGTGGTGTTCTCAATATGGCTGTTCGCAGCGCTTGGGAGTTGGTGATGTACAGTTTCAGAAAAACTGAGAAATAGTGAGCGATTATACTCAAAGAGAGTTCTTTAAAGAGTCCTGTGGTGTTCGTTTACTCTCCTCAGAGTAATTCAGATAGACATTTCTCAGAAAGGGAAGTTGGGTTGTAGTTGATGTTCTTGTAGGATTCCATTTAGACAAATCTGCCGAGGAACACATTTTAAATTTGATAGCTATATGTGACAGTGCTCCTATCCTTGGTAATAAGAATGGTTACTCAGTTGTACTTGATTGTAAACTATCTCTACCACTTGGGTTACCACTGTCAAGTGAGGGCTTTTTAAATGTTGGCAAAGAGTTACGTTGTTGTTTGTGTCTCACATTTTACCTGTGTGTGATTTGGGAATTTGAGTATCAGTCAGGTATAGGCAGATGCCAATCCAGTTATTTCAAAAGACTTTGCTAGGAGTACTAAGCACAGGGGCAGAGTAAAGTAGTTGTCAAGACTATGGGGCACCCAGGGGCTTCATCCATGAATGGTACCATGCTTACTCCTGTAGGCGCAGGAACAATGTTATGTGTTTGTACCATAGGAAACCAGTGAGGGCAGAAACTGTAAAGAGGAGTCTCCTGAAAGGAATTAGAGTCACAGATAGACATTCGTTTCCTCAAATCATACCTCAGAGGAAGGACAAAGTACTGAATTACTTCTTCATCTCTTTTCTGCATCTCAGAACTCTTCTGAAGATGCCTCCCAATGGCCTTGGTCAAGCCTTCCAGTGGGGGAGCTCTGGAAATCCATTTTTAGGAAGAAGTTTCAGCTCATGTAGCAGAGGAGAGAAGGTACCAAGATGAAGGAGAAAGGGTAAAGGCAGAAGGAATTACCAGTGTGAGCTGGGGAAAAAAACAAAACAAAACAAAAACCCAATAGCCAAGCTACTGAATTCTGGCCACGTGCCCAAACTAAATGAAATGTCACATTGTAAAACTGCCTTCAAAGACTTTCCCCCAAATTTAATGACAAAGAACTTGAGCTCATAATGATTCAATAATTCACTCAGGATCATCTAGCTATGAAACATCAGCCCTGGTGTTTGGACACTGGTTTCTAGCCTGAGAGTCTGCGCCTTACTTGTTATAACTATTGTTTTTGTTCTCATCTTGCAAAAACTAGTCTCAAACCTACCCCAGATTATTATAAGGAGGACCCTGTGGAGTGTTCAGCAGACTCTGTTATAAGAGACTCTCCACACTAATTCAATACCTTTGATTTTCTATTCCTTATATTTATGTTTTGCAGATCAAAACACAGTGGGAAGAGAGGGTATACATCCCTATGTGCTAGGATGCTTCCTCCCCAGTGGAGTTGTGTGTGTGTGTGTGTGTGTGTGTGTGTGTGTGTGTGTGTGTGTGTTGTGACTAAGTAGAGATAGATCCAGGGAGGAGCAAGGGAACCTAAGTGTCAACAAGGATAGACATATTCTCATGATGTTTATTGAGCAGGCACAATGTTCATTTCTTAGGAAAGGTAAAACTGCAGTAAATTCTAAACTGAAGAAATGAACTTTGTATGGAGAACAATTGAAAAAAATGAACATCCAAAAAAGAAGCAATCTCAGGCTTATTTATTGCCCCACTTCTTAGAAAGACACATTGTTTAACAGAGCAACAGTTGAGGAGATGTGCTATCTATTTTTTCTCCATGTCTTTATTTTCTCTAACAAATTCTGTGTCAGAGTTAGTGGATATTGGGATATTAACATTCTACTTGAAGTAGTTAGACTAGTTTTATATTAAACTATCTCTGTGTTTATGTTGGCATTTTATCTGCCAACTGTCCATGGAACCAGTGAAATAAACATATATTTTGGTGTTTCTCTTTTAACTACTTCCCCTCATCAAACACTTTTCCTGTGGCATTTAGCATACACAGTCATGTTGTACAACTTAATATTTACTAGTTCTACAGATTCTAAATTATTTCATATAGATTCTAAATTCTACTTCCTATCAGTCCTATTAGCTCCCGAAGATCAAGGTTAGATGTCACCAGATTCTACCATAGAAGTCCCTGACATAATTCAATTTTAGGCTGAGGCAGGATATAGATGCTGGCTGGTATTTACTATACTTTGACACATTTTTACCTCTTCCAAGGAAACCAATGACAATGAACTATTAGTTATTCCTCATCTTTTTCATCCCAAAGCTCTTAATCTTCCCTAGAAGATGCCTTATCTTCTAAAACATTATTGGCAACTGCCCAAT
This sequence comes from Rattus norvegicus, assembly GCF_021556685.1. NCBI lineage: Eukaryota > Metazoa > Chordata > Mammalia > Rodentia > Muridae > Rattus > Rattus norvegicus. The sequence continues at coordinate 86,490,660 of NC_141537.1, read as the reverse complement.
TATTGGAAATTCCAAAGAATTGTAAAAGCAAGTATTAAACTTGTCAACAAGTGTCTAGACACAATTATGTCAATAAGACTAAACTTAAAAGGTATGACTAGAACTTCTATCATTGTGAGCTATTGGGTTCATTTTCCACTGATTAATCAAATTATTGGATTGGAGGCAGGACAAAGTGAAAGTTTATTAACAAGAGGCACAGACCCCTCCAGCAGGTAGCCCTCAGAGCTGCGATTGCTGATTCTAAGGCATCTGCATTTTTATTTAGGTTTAGGTACCCTGTCGGGGACTGTCCTTTTCTGTTAGTCCTAAGGTGCCCACCCTTCTGATGCAGGCATTGAGTCTCCTATCTTTGTGTATATGTTGTGTATGATGATAGGGTCTTCCACATTGGAGGACAGGTACAGAAATGACTAATAGTTGGTTTAAGGTTTTATTTGTTTGTTTGTTTATTTATAACAAATAAGGGTATACATTGGCCTCACATTTTGGTGTTGTAACAACTGTGAAAGAGAAAAATCAAGCAGAAAAGTAGAAATGGAAAGTTACTACTCTCCACTCATCCCTTTCCCAGGGATCCACAGCCTCACTCCCCTATCCGATGGGTTCTTCCAACTACTGGTGGAAGGGTGATGACCTCTCTGGATATATAGGGAGATTCTCTAAATGAGACTACTACTCAGGTCAGTGAGAGGAAGAGTCGTGTGTCCCCAGTAAAAGCTGCTAAGGGAGTTGCTTGGGGGTTTAATTTGAAGACCTAACTACATACTCATACTCTGTTCTATTGGATACAGACTTTTCAAGAAGTTTAGGAAGGTATGGGCCCAAAACTAGCAGAGCAGATCCATTAGCTAGGGCCCCTATCTGGGGAGAAAGCCTTGTAGATGGTAGAGGTGCTATGTACTGCAGTGGCCTTAGAAGTAGCTATAAAGTTACTTACTTGAGATAGATTGTTTCTTGAACAATAGTTTTAGATTCTGAAGTGGCTTGCAGAAGTACTTGGAGCTCTAAAATATTTTTTGGGCTTCAGGACTGTATCATGCATTCAGAATTCTAATCTTATTACCCAGATTCGAAAGTAGTCCCCAGGGCAGGAAAAGGGTGATTTGAACAATGGTTCCTTGAACAATGGTTCTCAGCCTTCCTAATGCAATGGCCCTTTAAAATAGTTCGGGATGTTGCAGTGAGCCCCAACTATAAAATTATTTCATTACTACTTTATAACTGCAATTTTATTAGTTATTAACTGTAATATAAATCTCTGTATATTCTCATGGTCTTGTTGGGTTTATAACCCACAGGATGAGAACTGCTGCTCTAGAGGAAACCCTTTCCTAAGTGTCTCATTGGAACTTGGCTGGATGTTTATAAGAGTCAGTAAGAGAATGACTCAGGAAGAATGGGGATCCCACATTAAGAGATTCTTTAACTTTGATTATCTTTTCCATGTGTGTGGACAACATTTTCTCCATTTTTGTCAATTTTGGGTGATGATCAGGTCCTCGTGTGTCATCTGAGCCCAGGAAGACCTGGGGCCTAGGCCTTCTAACAGCGTGTATTATAGTCCTTAAGACCTGGTTGATCTTGGACAGCACACATAAAAATTCTGTTTTTTTTTAGTCCCTTGAAATGTAAAGCAAAAGGGGGGAAATGGAAGTTTATATAGAAGTTTATCTCCTCTCACTTTCTGGGTCTCTCCAGGGTCTAACTTTCTCACAATGCAGAACATTATAATCCTTTTTCGAGAGACATAAAATCTGATTCAATTTAGAAATATTCCCTATTTCTAAATTAGAAGACTTCACATTTTAAGATCAGTATTATTTTATTAACCAATATATAGGCAGTCTCTTTCCAAAAGTTTGCTTTCCATTGCTATGTTAAACTCCATTATCAAAAGGAACTTGGGGGAAATTTTCATTTCATTTTATAGCTTATAATAATTCATGGATGGAAGTCAGGGAAAGAACTCAAGGCAGGAATTTAGAGGCAGGAACTGGCTTATTCTGCTTGGCATTTTCCTAATTGCTTTCTGATAGAACCCAAGACCATCTGCCTAGGGATGCCACCACTCAAATTGGGCTGGGCCCTCCAACATCAATCATTAATCAAGAAAATGCTCCAAAGAATCACCTACAGGCCAATCTGATAGAGGGATTTTCTTAATTGAGGTTTCCCCTTCCCATATGACTTTAGTATGTGTCAAGTTGACAAAATACTAACACAGTTAGTATTCCTTTTCAAGTTGGTACATCAATACATCACTTTTAAACCATAACCTTTTAGTTTTGGCTGAGGCCTAATAGCTCATAGTAACACTGATATCACAATTCTTACTTTCAAAGGCCCACAGTCTTTAAAAATATCAACACTTGAAAGTCTAAATTCTCCTCAAAATCTGGTATATTAACTTTGGGTTCTTGAAAAAAAATTTTAAACTTTTTATTGATTCTTTGTGAATTTCACATCACATGCACCAATACCTCATCTTCCCATTCCTTCATATCCTCTCTCTGCCCTTGCAACCTCTACCCCCACCGAAAAAAACAAAAACCAAAAACAGAACAAAACAAAAGTAAAAATAAATAAGAAATTTCAAAAAATTTGCCATGGAAGCTGTGTGTAACTTTAATTTTTAAAAAAGTTTTATTTTTAATGATGATTTTTAAACATTCTAACCTCCCTTTTAGTCTACTGCTCACCAGAGGTAGTGGGAAAGAAGGGATAGAGGAGAAGTGAATGTGATTAGAAAGGTTCTTTGGAGGTACTCCTATCTGTGTTGTCTGGAAATTGGCAGTTCCTCGTGATAATCATGGTCTACGACATCACTATGGCTTAGGTGGGAATGCAGATTACTCATAGAGGACTGTTCTCACCACCCTTGCCTCTTATGTCTGGCCTTTCTTCACAGTGCACAATCTTTCCTGCTTTGTTATCTTCCTATTCTCTGCCACATACTTGCTCACCATGGTATCATCTGCCTGCCTGCCAATACTGTGTGGCAGATGGAGGGCCTCTCCTCTTAAAAAAATATATAAAAAGTCAAATACTTTCTAACTCCAAGAGGAAAGAACCAGGTCACAATCTTGATCAAATTAAAGCTACTTGACTTCAAAAACATAAATTATTCAGTATCCAAAGCCTGAGAGTCATGATCTTCTTGGCTTCAAATGGCCTGGGAAGATCTACTTTTCTGGCTTTCTCCCTCACAGCAAACACGCAACTTCCCTCATTGGTTCAGGGCACATCATGCTATATCTGCTATTGTCCTTGGTGGTTGTCCCAAGATGCAGTGCTGGGAACTTAAATATGATGGAGACTCCTCTACAATTTAGGCTATAACTTCCTTGACTGCCTCTTCTGAACTTTCTTAAGGGACACTGACCCTGTCTCAAGGGGCCAAGCCTCAGCTTCTCACTATGACCCCTTCAAATCCTGGGGTTTCCATTATAATTGAAGTTGCCCATTCATCAGTGGTCTTTCTTGGATTCTCATGGTGCCAAGCCACAGCGTCTTTCTATGACCCCAGTGATCCTATGGCTCCCATGTCCCCTGAACTAGAAACATGTATGTGACTCTTAACACGTTATCAAATTCAGCTGCCAGCTGGCAGTATAGGTGGACCACAGTTTTTGTGTCTCATCCTGAAAACACACTTCCCAGAAGACTCAACTCCATGACCAATGCTGCTCTCTTCTTATTTATAAACGACCTCTCAGGCTCAGCTTACCAGTATCATTTGTACCAGAAATCACTGATTCATAATTCAAAATATTACAGGAAAAGGCACTCATAAAACCTCTGAAATTTCATTAGCCAGGCCTCCTTCAATTTTTTTTAGTATTCCTATCTTCCAATTTCCTACACAATATCTTATTGATCTCCAAGTACTTATGGCTTTCCAGCCCAAAGCCCCAAAACCTTTTATAGTCTTTCCAAAAACAGCATGTTCCATCTATCCCAGGAACAACCCAGTCTTTTATACCAATTTCCTTTCTAGTTTAATTTCTCTTGTTTCAATAACCACCATGATTAAAATCAGTTTGGGCAGGAAAGAGTTCATTTTAACTTATAGCTTGTGGTTAGTCTTGAAGGAGATAAGGGTGGGAGTTCGTTTAAGATAAGAACCTGGAGGCAGAAACTGAAGCTGAGGCAATGGAAATACAAGGATTGCTGGCTTGCTCTCCATGTTTTTACTTTCTGATATAAAATTTTATTGATTCTGTGGGGATTTCACATCACCCTTATCACCATCACTTGACAGTTCTTCTTTGTCCTCCCCCACTCTGTAATCTACCATCTTCCCCAGCAAAATGGTCCAATCTGTGTTATCTATATATCCACTGTGGCATCGTCAAACACTGGCTTCTTCCTACATGGAGCTGAGTCCTTCCCCTTCTGCATCCCTGTTGGAAGTCATTCGTTGTGGAGGGGGACACCCTAGCATCCTATCACAATTTTTAAGCCCTTGGTCCTATGAAAGCTCATTTCCCCAGTGCAGGGGAATGCTAGGGTGGTGATGTGGGAGTGGGTAGGTGGGAGGGGGAGCATCTTCATGAAGGCAGGTGGAGGGAGGGTGGGAGAGGGGAGAAAGGGAATAACATTTGAAATGTAAATACATAAAATATCCAATTTAAAAAAAGAATTCTTTTTGATGGCTTACTGTCTAGGCTGTTATTGTTTTTTTGGGAGGGGTTAGAGTGGAGATAGAGGTTGTCACAGAGGTCTCCCAACTGTGCTTCTCTAGTCATTAGGCTATCACTGTGAAAGTAGCTTATTTCCTCTTTATAGATGTCAAGAGCATGGATTATGGGCTTCTATGTGATTTCTGGCATCAACACAGACCACAAACAAGGGTCTCAGTTATAGTAGGGCTATGGACCTGAATAAAGTCCTCTGATGTAGTTGGGATCACAGATATCAACATGGTTTCTGGCCACAGCACAGACAGACATTTGTGTGGCCTCTGGTGGTAGTTCCAGCCGTTGACATCAACAGAGACACAGACACAGTACAACCATGGTCCCAGACATGGTCCTCTGTGCAGCACATACCTGGGCATCAGTGTGGAATTAGGTGGCAGCACAAGCCACTCAGATTAGTGTAGTACCTGGTAGCAGCATTGCCTGTGGACATCACCATGGATTCAGGCTGCAGCACAGACCATGGTCATCCATATGTCCTTTGGCAATGGCTTAGGGCATTGCCATTAACACAGATCTGGCTACATTAATGTCATTTACACACACATGGCCCTCCACAACTGTCTGGACCTGGTATTCACTACAGTCTCAGGTAGCAGCACAGTCTGCCACTCACATCATTAGGGTCCCAAGGGAATCATAGCCCAGGGATATGAACATGGACTCAGGCCACAGCATAGGCTATGAATATCCTTATGTTGTCAGGTGGACAAACAGGGTTCTTGGATATTAACCTGGATCACAGCCACATTAGGGCCACTGATCCACACATGACTCTCAGCAATATCTTGGAACATGGTGATCTTCAGTGGAGGTCTAATCTAGAAAGTAGACAATTCTTCATCTCAGGCCTCCATCATCAGGATCGTGACCAAGATCTAGTGTTATTCTGTGTGCATACAGCTTGTTTTGGAACTGAGTCTACATCTGCTGAAGCCCTGGGCTTCTGCACGCCATTCAGTCAACTTCATTGGGCAATGACATGATCCACCATCAACCTCAGCCCTCATTCTTGCCCATCACCACTGTCATATCACCAAACCCAAGACTATCTGCCTGGGGATGAGACCACTCATGTGGGATTCGCCCTCCCATATCAATCATTAATCAAGAAAATGTCCTCATAGACTTGTCTACAAGTCATATGAAGCAGACATTTTCTCAGTTCCTTCTTCTAGATAACCTTAGCCTGTGCCACATGGACAAAGACTAGCTATTACATAGACCACCAGATGAATGTTTTATAGGCAATATTGCCTGCTAATGCACATGGCATTGGCTGTCAAACATCTGTTAAATACACTTACTACCTTTCAAAAAGCAAGCATTATTGTGAGGGTTGAGTAAGATAATATTTACAGAATGCCTAGTGGGATGCCCAGCATTTAACAATGGTCAATAACTCTTAACGGTTACTATACTTTTCTTATTACCCTTATATGCCAAAGATTAATAGTTATTTTTGTAAAGAACATTTTTCTCTTTGTTTTCATTTTCTAGACTACTGTTTATTAAAAATTAGAAAATATTGCTTTTAGGAAAATGGAGAACGCAAAATATACCATAAACAGGGCAGTTTTTAAAGAGGTAAGAGAAGGCAGACTGTCCTCTTGTCCCAGGGAAGACAGAGCTGTCGTTACAGGGTTCTGTTGGTATATTGGTCCCCTGAGGTTGCCATGGTTCCTTTTATTATTCATGTAGTTCTCTCCTCTAGCTACCCCTCACATTTATATGTGGGATCCTACTGCAGAAAGTATAGTGTAGAATTAGATTGTGAACCATGGGTGTGTGGAAGTGAGATCATGTGGTTCAGACTAATTCACAGAGAGCACAATGGTGTCTAAACACTTATGCAGATATCAAAGGTATCTGCCCTAATGGGACTCACTGAAATCATCATGTTTTCCTCTTTCATCTGAAGAAGAATTTCCTTAGTGTTTCTCATCAGAAAATTCAGTCAACTCTGTTTTAGTTCCAATTTTGTGCCTCCTCAGCTATAGGCCCTGAGGTCGTAATAAACACAGACATGAGTCACTTGTCTGTGGGTGGAAAATGTGGCCCATGTGCCTGTCCTCTCCATCTCCAGTAGTCTGTAAATTTTGTGTTGTATCGACAGTCTGGCATATGTTGAACTGGAAATCTTTGGGTGCAAATAGCACCTAAGGACTTACTTCTGAGAAAAGGCTCTCTGGAATTATCACTTAGCAGGAGAGGTGAGCTTGCTTTGAAAGTATCTGTACTCGGGTGCTATATTTTAGAAGTAGTAAACACTTTGATGCATTATCCAGGCCCCTCTGATTTGATTCCAGGAGGAGTTCTCCAAAATCAGTGGGAACAAAATGTGTCTATTTTGTGTTCTTATATAGGAAAGATGTTGAAAGGTGTCTTAGATAGTAAGGACCTAAGGTCTGATATCTGCATATGAAGTTGTAGGCATTGTAAGCAGACAGATGGTAGACCATCATTTTTTTTTTCTTGATTTTTACTATAGAGACTGCTATCTGTACACTGGTCTCTGAGGTTTGCCATTTGAGCTCTTGGTTTGAACTTCATGCTAGTGAACTGAGATGGAACTTGGTTTGTAAATAACTCCTTCTATCTACATTTGCTGAGTGCCAGTGAAGACAATGCTATTGGGAATGTGTTATCGGTAATATTCTTGGATGGTGTCTGTGCATATATTATAAAATACTTATGTCTAAACATGTGTTAAAGACTTGATTGCCTGCCCTTCAAACTGCTTGAGGTAATAGAATCAGAAAGAGGTGGAACTGGTAGAAGGAAGTCATGTTATTTAGAAAAGATATCAGGATTGTGTCAAGTTGGCAAACATGAGAAGTGCTAGCCAAACTCATCAAGATCCAGGATAGAACTCTGGACAGAAAGATTGAGTTGGCCTGTTTCCCATTTGAACTGACAAAACTCCTCATTCATGTGTCATTGTGCCCAGAATTCTTATCCATCAAATGGGATTATTGGCTGTTTTCCTCGGAATAATGGAAATGAAGTAAATAAAGTGTATATCATACACACTAAGGCTACAAATGAAATAAATATTATACAACTAGATCTAACTAATTTTAAAGCAATAGCTCAATACTATGCTTTATGTATTTTATCACATATTTTCAGTGTACTCAATTATATGTATGTATATACTCTCTATAATACATGATTTATAGCAATAGTATTATAAGATACAAATAAAATTTGATACCTGTGGATAATTGAATTCATTGGGTTATATTAATTGTCGATGATTTTAAACTTAATTAATTCATTGCTTCTCTAGGCAAAATGGTTCACGATTTTCAAATGGAAACTAGCACCCTGTGTTTTCTTAAAGATATCTGACACAATGTGCTAGCTGGTTGGACCAAATTAAGGAAGGTGATAAGAAAGTTGAGCCCACTGGTCTTGCTGTTGGGAAATGAGTGAATAGGAGACTCTAATAACCATGACTTCTTTCTTGGAAGGTGTCCCAGAGAGAAAAACAAAGGGAATACTCTAGTATTTATAGCATTTATACTGATATAGCTGATACAATTAGGGGAAAATAGGTAGTAACCCCAGTACTTTAATTTGGTACAAGGATTTCTCATATGTTCATTAATTTTTCTTTTGAAATAGTTAAAAATTCTTAGAAAAATTTACAAGTCCTAGAAAGAACACCTTTGAATGTCTGTATTTGCTAAGTACCGTGGTGGGTACTCTGCAGATAACACTCAATACAAGATAGATGAACCAAACTTGATACTCAGGTTGCAAAATGCAACTTGGTCAAAACACTGAATTAAAAAGAATTCTGTAAATAGTGCACCCTGAACTGGTTATTTAAGTTACTGCAGAACCGAAACTGTAGGATCTCTGTGACTCAGGACAACAGCAAGATATGCAAGAGGAGCCTTTGTCATAGTCTGTCTTAGTTAGGGTTTTACTGCTGTGAACAGACATCATGACCAAGTCAACATTTAATTGGGGGTGGCTTACAGGTTCAGGTTCAAAGGTTCAGTCCATTATCATCAAGGCAGGAGCATGGCAGCATCCAGGCAGGCATGGTACAGGAGAAACTGAGAGTTCTACATCTTCATCTGAAGGCTGCTAGCAGAATACTGACTTCCAGGCAGCTAGGGATAGGGTATTAAAGCCCATACCCACAATGACACACCTACTCAAAATAGGCCACACCTCATAATAGTGCCACCCCTTGGCCCAACCATATGCAAACCATCACTTGCTCCAATATTGATGGTATGGTGTAGTAGAAGCCAGAGGCCTAAAACCAGACCAATGACTCTTTGCAGTGAACATTTTGCAAGTAAAGCTGTTTGGGCTAAAGGGTATGCTGTGGATCTTACAGCTTGGATCTTACATTCTTGGATCTTACAGCTTCCCCAGAAAGATGGCTAATTTATGTATTTATTTCTTTACTCTTTATTGTTTTGTTTTCTTTTGGAGAGAAGTTTGCAAGAGTAGAGGGCAGATATGAAAGGAATGGAAATAAATGAGATTGGGGTGCATGATGTGAAATTCACAAAGAGTCAATAAAAAACTTAAGGGGAAAAACATAAGTTTATAGACAAATCTCCAGGACTGTTTTGGCTGTACAACATTAGGTGTACCTCTGTCTGCAGCAAGTGTTTGTAAAGTCTAAACTGTGACTGAATATTGTACAAGTTTTGAAGGAGTCCACTGTGGGTATTAGTTAGAGGACCATCAGGGTAAACTGAGCCCTGAAAAAGAGATGGAGGTCACACTTGTTCACATTCCTTGGCATGAGCATGATGGCCAGATAATTTACCCTGTAAAGGTTTGGATAAAAAGTCATTTTTAATTCAGTGTTAGCTTGGAAACATTATTAAGCCAGAAATATTGACATAGACTTAAGGTGTAGAATGTCTTAGGGACTAGAAAACCGACTGCTTGTTTGTATCCAGCATCCTGGAGAGACACACTGGAGCTCTGCGGCTGCAATGATGCTTTACATAACACCCAATATATTTTCCTCCAATCACTTAGTCTTTGAATGACAGCTTGTTAAAAATGACAAAGTGTGTCACATCCTGTTTGCTTCTGGATGACTTGCTGCCAATGTTATTTTCTATCTGCCCTTCCTCAGCTCCATGCTCACAACTAGAGACTAGGGCCATTTCTGGAAGCAATCTGCAGAAAACATACCTTAGCTAAGCTATCCAGTGTATTCAATGCAGCGTGCAAACTGCACCCATGTATTCTCTTAATGAGTGGCAGCATCAAGAGGAAAAAGAAAGGATTCTCTTGTTATTATTTATAGGAGAGCCAATTTCAGCCTTTCAGTGACACAGGGTTCCCAGGCTGAGTCACTTGTTCTTGTCCCTAGTCCAAAGGAGAAAATAGCTATATCAGTCAGACTTCATTCTCTGTGTCAAAATACCTGAATTAATCAACTTAACAGGAAGAAAGGTTTATTTGGACTCACAGCTTCAGATATTTTAGCGGATGGCTAGCTGGCCATGTTGCTGTGGGCCTGTGTTGATACAAGTCATATCAAGATGGAAATATATATCTAGGAGAATGGGAGAGCAGTCCTAACATATTTTTAAGGGCTTATTGTTACCAATGATCTAGCTTCCTTCTATTCATTCTACCTCTTTATGATTCTGTTACCTCCAGACAGTTCGAGAGGCAGGCAACCAAGCCTTTAACACTTTGATATTCTATATTATGTCATCTGAGATTGCTTTTCAAGTATGTTGAGCCAGGTATAAAGGTACCTTTGAGGAAGAAGCAGGAGGACCAGAAGGTCAAGGTCACCATCCCATACAGAGCAGATTAGGGACCAGTTTTAACTATTGCAACTCTATTTCAAAAAAATAAAACCCACAACAACAAAAAGTGGAGGAAATGGCTATTGCAGGAAACTGAAACTCCCATAACGGAATTGAATAAGGTGAGGTCCCAGCAAACGTTACAGTTCTGTCTGGGAGCTGGGAGCCAGTGAATGTCCCCAGCAGGCAGGACCAGTGCAAATATTACACCCCACCATTCAGTTTGGCCTGTGCCACTCACACATTTAGATTCTGATCTTTTGTAAGAAATTAGGTAGGCTTCTTAAGAACAGTGCTTGTACTTAAGGAGAAAAATGTCCTTTGCAGTCTTGGACATGTCGGTTCGTAAGATGGTGTCTGACAAGAGCACAGACAAAAATGGCTCCCACTTTTCATTGGCCCAGGCTTTTGACAAGTTGACGTCCAATTTTATCCTTATAAATATCCTTTTGAAAGGTTCTGACTTTCATTTAATTCTTTGAGAGTTTTATATGATATCTTCATCTCCTTTCCCCCAACTCCTTCCAGATCCACTCCCCTTGCCTGCCCATATATCTTAAAAAAACGTTCATCAAGTCCAATTTGTGTGGTGCATGTACTCTTGGATGTACAGACATCTCCTGGGGTGTGGTCAACCTACAAAGGGGTTATATCTTTAAAGAGAACTGACTCACCTGCTCTTAGCAGCTATCAGAAGCCAGTAAATCCTCAGCTAGGCTGGGATTATAGTGTTTTGAATGAGAATGATTCCAATAGGCTGAATATTTGACTGCTTGGTACCCAGTTGGTGAAAGGTTTTGGGATGGTTGCAAGTCATGGCCTTCTCAGAGGAGATGTGCCACTGCATGAACTCTGAAGCCTGTGCTATTCCTATTTATCCCCACACAATCTCTCTCTCTCTCTCTCTCTCTCTCTCTCTCTCTCTCTCTCTCTCTCTCTCTCTCCCCCCCCCCCGGTGTTTATGTCGCAAAATGTAAGCCCTCAGCTATTGTTCTAGTGCCATGTTTGCTTGCTGTGCTCTCCACCATAGTAGCCATGGACTCACCCTCTGAAACTGTAAGCCCCTAATAAACTCTTCTTCTATAAGTTCCCTTGGTTATGGTGCTTTGTCACAGCAACTGAAAAATAACTATGACAGGGACTTTGCCCACCCCCTTTCTTCATTCTGAGATTTTGTCTGGCTTACATTGCACAGGTTTTATTCGTTGGTACCATCATCACTCTGAGTTCATAAGTGCAGCTGTCCTGCTGTGTCCAGAAAGCACTGTTTTGTTGCTAACCATCGCCTCCAGCTTTTACATTCTTTCCACCTCCTCTTCTGTGATGACCCCAGTACTTTGGGAGGAGGGGTGTGATAGATGTCCTTTGCAGGACTGAATACTCTGTAGTATATTATTCTTTGTTATGGTCTGTGCTAATTCCCTTCTATTGTAAGTAGCTTCTCTGATGTAATGATGTCATTAGCGATTCCTTTACTACTATGTCTCTTTAGCAGAGTAATAATAGTGGTTGGTAGGTTCTCCCCTATGGCCTATGACCTGTCTAACCCCAGGTTCTTATTTACAATAACTGTACCAGGCATAATTTCATCTTGTGGAGAAATCTAGCCTAAAACATTATCAGAAAGGGATTACTTACTCCCATGATGTCCATATTCTTGTACGCATACCTTGGTAAGCCTACCAAGTCGATACTGTAGTTTTCAGGCTTCACAACTGGGTAAACTGATTATTTTTTTCTCTGCTGTTAGAATGAACAGTACCTTCTGGCACCATGAAATCTAACCGATAAGAAATTGATTTCTTCATGGTCTGTGACTCAAATATATGGTATCTTCAACAAAAGGATTTTACAGTAAAGTTTTAGAGGTCAGCAAACAGCATATGTAACTGGCTGGAGTGTATGGGTTCTATGGGACCTTACTCCTTTACAATTCAAAAAATAAAAAGAAAGAAAGATGTAGTAATTAAAAATATTACAACTGAAACAAAAACAAACTAGTAATAGATAGATTCATCCAAGAATTCTACTAGACCTTCAAAGAATTAACATTATTCCTCAAATTATTCCATACAATTGAAGACTTTTACATTAATAGTTGGGATAAAGTGTACAAGTTTTGATTTGGTCATTGATTCTAATATCCTTGGGAAATGCATGAGTTAAAGCTTTAATTTAAGTTTTGAACTTGTTTTATTTATCTGATTTTTTTCTTTTTTTAGTGCAAGAGTCATTGTCAAGAATGTTAAATAAAAGAATTGTCAGAGAGTAAACTATGGTCATATACAGGTTGGCATTATGATGAAGGCAAATGTCACACTTAACCAGTTACACAGAGTCCACTGCATCTTCCAGTCATCAAAATGCCTCTTCCTATTCCCTATCTTCATACAATGAGAAGACTAAATATCACATTGTTCAGGAAAGGAATGTCCACCCCCACTCACAGAAGTTAATTCATTGGTAAATCTTTGACTGAATATATTTTAACATGCTTTCAAACAGTTTCGAAATTTATACTTAAAAATATGTCTTCTTTTGCAAATGAGTTCTGAGATTGAACTCATTCTCATCTTGCACTAGTGGGGTAAAGACACAGGTACAGCCTGTTCTAGTGAACTCCTGTGATGTCAGGTTGTTTGTTTTTTTAGCCCAAATTCTTGTCTGTAAAGATATGAAGACCACGAATGGACTTTTTTGCTTTGACTGTGGACATCAGATCTGATTATAGATGCTTATAAGCCACCATGTAGTTGCTGGGAATTGAACTCAGCATCTCTGGAAGACCAGACAGTCCTCTTGACCTCTGAGCCATCTCTCTATCCCCCAGTATTGTTTTTCTAAGCTGGAGTAATGTTAATTGTGTGATAGAAAAGAAAGAAATACATCAGCAAGAAGATTCTTGCCCTACTACTACATCATGTCTGACCAGATGCTCCAAAGAACAAAACATGAATATTTGGTGGGGACATATTAAGTACAGAGAAGGAGGTTCTGGAGTTCCTTGCAGTAGCTCTTTGACATGTGCACTGTTGTGAATTCCTTAGGGCCCAGTGTTCAAGTAATTTCAGCGCTGCATGCCCCATTGCTCTTAAGTTATTCCTCCTTTAAGGAAGACTGTGCAGATGGTGGAGGAGAAGAGAAGGCACTGACCTTCTGACACCAGTGAAGTAGCATAAGGCTTGTGAGACAGTTATGACCCCCACATGGTAAATTACTGTAATACTGAAGTGATAGGGTTGAGTCATGCAAATCTCCCTAGCCTTCAATTTCTTTCTGTCAAAATGACACATTTGAGCAAGATCTCATCTGGTCCTGGTAATACCCTTTAGATGCCCTTCAGTAATCTGGACATAAGACTAGAGTTGGGCAGTTATGTCTTGGGAGTTGTTGATTTTTGTTTTAAGATGGTTAATCAGTATCCTTCCTGTTGTCCCACTGCATTTTAAACACAATGAAAGTGTGTGCTTTTGAACTTTTAGCCTTAGAATTAGAATTTGCCTCCTGAGTTCTACTACTTTTAAGAAAGGCCAAATTTTCTTATGTGTTAGACTGACTCATGGTGGGGTTTTAATATTTGCTTTTGATTAACAGATGAGCAGCTTACCATGGAGGGGCAGCCTGAAGTCCTATTTCTCTGTCTACTAAAAGCATCTAATGAAATGTACATCAACAGATATCAATTTGATTAATCATATGTGACAAACCAGCAGGGTCACAAAATCATACATAACTTAATCCATTTACGTAGGAAGGATTGCCAAGGCAAGCTGCCTATGTCTGACCAACTGCAGCTGCTTCCACATAAGATTTTTATCTGCTTGTGAAAGGAGGTTCCTTAGAGGGCGAGATTCCATAGCAGAGGTTTCTTTCCACTAAATCATCACGAGTCTGCTGGGTAGAAGTTCAAACTGTGAAGAGACACCACCCCAGTTTGTGATGAAATCTCAAAGCCAAGTTACATATGTGGCTGTCCTTTTACAAATGGGGTAACTGAGGCTTGAGGATTGTTACTTGTCCAAGGTTATGTAGAACTTGCATCCAGACTTGTTTATACAGTATTCTTCAAGTCTGTTTAATCTCTTCCATCAAAGAGTCAAGACTGGGATTCTAACCCACACCATGACATACATTAGAGGAAAGAACAGGTAGGTATTATCTCAGCAAGCCAGAGGCCTAGTTCTTTTTTTTTTTTTTTTTTTTTATTAACTTGAGTATTTCTTATATACATTTCGAGTGTTATTCCCTTTCCCGGATTCCGGGCAAACATCCCCCTCCCCCCCCCCTTCCTTATGGGTGTTCCCCTCCTAACCCTCCCCCCATTGCCGCCCTCCCCCCAACAGTCTAGTTCACTGGGGGTTCAGTCTTAGCAGAACCCAGGGCTTCCCCTTCCACTGGTGCTCTTACTAGGATATATTCATTGCTACCTATGGGGTCAGAGTCCAGGGTCAGTCCATGTATAGTCTTTGGGTAGTGGCTTAGTCCCTAGAAGCTCTGGTTGGTTGGCATTGTTGTACATATGGGGTCTCGAGCCCCTTCAAGCTCTTCCAGTTCTTTCTCTGATTCCTTCAATGGGGTCCTATTCTCAGTTCAGTGGTTTGCTGCTGGCATTCGCCTCTGTATTTGCTGTATTCTGGCTGTGTCTCTCAGGAGCGATCTACATCCGGCTCCTGTCGGTCTGCACTTCTTTGCTTCATCCATCTTGTCTAATTGGGTGGCTGTATATGCATGGGCCACATGTGGGGCAGGCTCTGAATGGGTGTTCCTTCAGTCTCTGTTTTAACTTTGCAGAGGCCTAGTTCTTATTGTACTTCAAAGTGTATAAAGCAAAAGACTAGCACAGAAAATCAACTTGTAATTAATAAAGGAATAGTCACTAAACAATACATGAATTAAAAGCTACATCATTAAAACAAACAAACAAACAAACAATCAAACAAAAAACAAACAAACCTAAACCAGTGAACCTGAACTAGTTAGGGTGAGGATAACTACCATTGTGGAGATTCACTTCCATCTCTTATAGGAAAGTCAGTGGGTGGTCCTCTGTGGAGGCTATTCTTCATGATCAAGTTGACAGGACATAGAATCATTTGGGAGACATAGCCATGTCTCTGAAAGTACACTTTGAGGGGTTGGGGATTTAGCTCAGCGGTAGAGCGCTTGCCTAGGAAGCGCAAGGCCCTGGGTTCGGTCCCCAGCTCCAAAAAAAAAAAAAAAAAAAAAAAAAAAAGAAACAAACAAACAAAAAAAGAACACTTTGGGGGCTTTAATTGAGAAGAAATGATCTGACCTGTATATGCCCTGCACCATTCCATGGACTAGGGTCTGGGTCTGAATACAAAGAAGGAATGGAGTTGAGCACCAACCTCATCAGACAGCCTCCTGACTAAGAAGAGTAGGAAAAACAAGAGCACTGCAAATAGAGACCAGAATATTAACTTTGCTGCTTACTAGTTGTGTAGTTGTGGGAGCATGATTAGCCTTTCTTATTTCAAGTCTCCCATCTGTAAATCCGTGGCTTTGCTCAGAGGATTTACGGAATGCTGGAACCACTCAGCCCAGCGGCCAGCTTGTGAGCTGTCAGTACTTGTGAGCTTATGGCCATTATTTTATTTTAACATTCTGAGTTGTTTCCAATTCCAAAACAAGTGGGAAAATAAGACTGTAAGTTGGTTTCTCCTTGTGGCAGATCAAAGAAAGGGGGGGATGAGAGTTGACAATAGAACCTCCTTCCCGTGGCACAGAACAAGTTGGTTGAGCATCCAGTGATGGGACAATCTAGATCCTTCACACATAGGGCTGAGGATAAGATGGCTTGGAAGAGAAAGAGGAGACTAAGGGTCAAAGACACGTAAGAAATAAAGACTTCTGCCATGGAAAAAACCTATGAGAGAGAGACTGCTGAGCAAAGGAAGACTCTGACAAGGCACTAGTAGCAGCCACAGCAATGGTTTATTAGCTCTCTTCAGCCGTGAACACCTCACAGGAACTAAGGATCTTAGATTTTTGTTCTGAGTGTGTGTTAGTACCACACTATACCAATCCCATGGGCAGGTTCAAATCTTTAAATGGGAGACTTTTTTTTAACTTGTAAAAAGATAGCCTGGGTACTTGGCTAATTAAAATTACCAAAATAAACCAAGAGAAATAGGCACTAAGTATATGCGCTAATAAGTGAGATTGAAAATAAGGCCTATATGTTTTGTAGAAACTGAGTAGTTTCACTACAGGTATATAAAGTGGGCACATTTCACTGGGTCAGGTCTTTGAACATCCAGGGAACTCAAACAGTAGCCAATCAGAGAGAATAAAAGTAGGTAAAGGACCTACAAAGAAAATAAATTCTCAGTTACTTGGGATAACACCTGTATTTATACTCTTATGGAAGCTTCACATGCCTCGTGGTGTAGTTCATCATGAAGAGTTAGTTCCCCTGAGAAGTAAGTTCAAACCGCTCTCTGTTATGCCCCAGAGCCTAGGGTCGCTGAACAGTTAAGTCTTCACAGACCTAAGCAAAGGTGCAGGGATAATCATTTCCAAGTGACATTAATAAAGTCCAAATCTGACCACAACTTAAATGTTTGAATTTTGTTGTTTTGTTGCGAACAGTTGCTTTCGCTGTACAGACGAAAAGTGGTTAAGAGTGCTCGCTGCTCTTGTAGAGGACTAAAATTTGCTTCCTAACACCTATATATCAGCCAGCTCACAAGGACTTGTAACTCAAATTTCAGGGAACCCAATACCCTCTTCTGGATTCCACACACAGGTGGACATACACATAGACTCATACACACATAATAAAAATAAATAAATTTTTAAAGTGGTTCAAAAAACTTAGAGACAGTTCTCAGAGTAGAACGATGATTGCTTTTTTTTTTTTTTCCGGACTTGCAGTTATGCTTTGTAAACTTCTTACTGAAGGGAAGTTGAAGGATGCCTGCTCAGTTTGACATTTAAAGCTTTTTTTCTGGTTGCTAAATCAATCACCATGTCTGTGTACAGTCCAACTTATATGAAGATATTGAGAAGGAAGGGAGTAGCCACTCAAATTGGTGTCCTAGAAAAGCCAGAATTAATTTTCAGAAATTGAAGTTTTGAAAAGATGCCAAGTGCTTTCCTAGTGAGCTAGATTATTAAGAACTCAGGAGAGAAGTTGGGGTTGAGAGTTAGTTAGAAGTGCAGTCAGAGAGGAACAACCCACACCAGGACCTCCAGGCCAGCCTGGTGAGCGCTGGGCTAGCCTTTCAGACAGAGACAGTTCTCAGAGTGAAGTTAAATTTCTTAGCATGGACACCTCATTTTACCATCATCACCTGTATATTTAGTGCATATTTTTTTAGCAGTAAAGGAAGAACAGACTTTCTCAGATGTCTTTTCTCAGACTCTCTCAGATATCTATCAGTGTCTAGACTTGATCTTGTCCTTAGAACATGTTTAACTCTACAACTGTGACTTGCTTCTCTACCTCCTACCAATAATCTAATTCTAATAGGTGGTGGATCAGTGTTTTGAGTGAATGTAGTAACAAAAGATAGGACAGTAGCCACAGTCTGCTTAGTTTTCAGCTGTACAATCTTTTCTTTTCCATTATACGCACAAGGAAATTTTGGATTAACACAGTACTTGTGGTAGTTTAAAAGTTTGTTTTTCATGTTTAACAAGTACCTCCAATTTTATATAACCATCTAATAATTTAATCATAACTGAGTACAGCCTTTTATTAAAATCTTCACAAGCCTTATAGCAACATAGGCTTATCTGTTATTAAATTTTAATATTTTGCAGTACATTCAAATGACCTGTAACAAAATCTGCCTTTACCTCAAAACACTTTTAGACATAAAATTAGTTTAGGATATAAATTTGTCAAAAATTCATAGAACAAATAGATATTTATGGATAGGAGGGAAGATCTAAGAGGTTAAAGAGGAAAACTGTAGGGTTATATTCCAATATACAAAACCTGGCAACCAGTCTTTGCTTAGCTCTGCCTTAAGGGGTAGAAGCCACTGGATTTACATCAGTCAGGAGGCTAATGTGGTGTCTTACTGACTGCTAGGTGCAGGCCAGGATGACAAAAGAAGACCTTAAGATTTAGGCTTCATGGTCCCTCTCATTTTCTTGGCTTTACTTACAGAATTTCCACTAGGTGCTCTTTCTTCTTTTCTTTTCTTTCTTTCTTTCTTTCTCTCTCTCTCTCTCTCTCTTTCTTTCTTTCTTTCTTTCTTTCTTTCTTTCTTTCTTCCTTCCTTCCTTCCTTCCCTTCCTTCCTTCCTTCCTTCCTTCCTTCCTTCCTTCCTTCCCTTCTTTCTTCTTTCTATCTAAATTTAAGATAGATTTTTCTCTCATACAAATATATCCTGACCAGTTTCCCTACCCTCCATTCCTCTCTACCCCCCTATATCTTCCCTCTCCCCAGATCCACACCCCTTTGTATCCCTTCAAAACAAAGCAGGCCTCCTAAGTAAAACAATTGAATATGACAAAGCAAGATAGAGTAAGACAAGGAAAACCTTTCACAGTGAACACAGATCCCCTAGAGGCTCCTGTAGGAGAGGAGTAATCTCTGTAAAGTATACAGACCCTTTCCCGTGAAGAAGACTATTCCCAAAAGGCCTACAAGAACCTTACTGTCTAGTCCCCCACCACCACCTCTATGCATACTGTGTGTGTGTGTGTGTGTGTGTGTGTGTGTGTGTGTGTGTGTGTGCCCGCTCGTGTACACGCCTGTGTGTGTTTGTGTTGGGGAGACAGGGTCATGGAAGTAATTTTGTAGCATTGCAGCTGGGGAAGAAAGTAAGAGTTAGGAGGAATGAGGTCACAGCTCTGAGACACAGCTCATGGAGAGATTGGGATTCATTTAAAACAAGATAGAAGTCTTCCCTTTCCACACACACAGTGATAGAATGCCAATGGCTTGTGTATCACAGCAATGGATTACAGCTGGGAGAACTGGGAGGGCAACCTTCTCTGAGCAGTTCATAAACAGCCAAAGATAAGAGCTAGAAAAAAGTGAGGCCACTGGAGAAATGAAACCTCTGGATGAAAATTTAAATGTACCTGCTCTCTAGTCAGATCAGTGTAAATCCTTATACTCAGACCCTGCTCACTACATTCCTTACTACTTATAATGTGTTTTCCTTCAACTAAAGACATGACAAGGTATGGCCCAGAAGAAAGCAACCATCAGAACCAGCCTCATATACAACACAGGTACTGAAATCATCAGATAGGATCAGCAAGGTAGGAGATGAAGACACGGATGCCTCATAAGAACATATGGGCAGGATAAGCAGAGAGATGGTAGCTAAAATGGTTCAAAAGGACTTTCTAGGAACAAACACAGTAGCAGAAATAATGTCTTTTTTGTTGAGAGTAAAACTAACACATTCAAGGAGAGAACTGGTAGGTCAGTAGACATCTTCTAAAATGGAAGGAGAGAGAGTTTAAAACATTCTAGACACATGAAATAATGCCCAGGGATATTGGAATAATGGGAAGAGGAAATGAAGAAAGCGTGCATTTGAAGTCACAATGTCTGAGGACATTCTGAAATGATAATAATAATGAACATGGAACTGCCATCCAGGAAGCTGAATAAATTACGAAAAAACCCACATGTCACAGTCAAAGATAAGAAACAGTGATAGACAGAGAAACTCAGTCACAAGTTCTGAGGAACACTTAGTTATACAGGAACAAGGAAAGAATTGCATCATAATTCTCTCAGAGAGCAGTGAAGATAATATTTATTACACTGCATTTATAGATATATGTTTAGATACTTGAAAATGCTGAGTCAACACAACTATCAGCTTTGAATTTTTGTTCACTGAAATAATCCTTCAAAAGTAAAGGTGGGACTGATAGGTTGCCCAGTGGTGGACAGTCTAGCATTCAGTCTCTTGGGTTTGACTCTCAGCATTACTAAAACAGAGAATAAATAAAAATATTTAAACTATTAAAATAGAGGCATTTTTTTTATTAACTTGAGTATTTCTTATATACATTTCAAGTGTTATTCCCTTTCCTGGTTTCCGGGCAAACATCCCCCTTCCCCCTCCCCTTCCTTATGGGTGTTCCTCTCCCAACCCTCCCCCCATTGCCGCCCTCCCCCCATAGTCTAGTTCACTGGGGGTTCAGTCTTAGCAGGACCCAGGGCTTCCCCTTCCACTGGTGCTCTTACTAGGATATTCATTGCTACCTATGGGGTCAGAGTCCAGGGTCAGTCCATGTATAGTATTTAGGTAGTGGCTTAGTCCCTAGAAGCTCTGGTTGCTTGGCATTGTTGTACTTTTGGGGTCTCGAGCCCCTTCAAGCTCTTCCAGTTCTTTCTCTGATTCCTTCAACGGGGGACCTATTCTCAGTTCAGTGGTTTGCTGCTGGCATTCGCCTCTGTATTTGCTGTATTCTGGCTGTGTCTCTCAGGAGCGATCTACATCCGGCTCCTGTCAGCCTGCACTTCTTTGCTTCATCCATCTTGTCTAATTGGGTGGCTGTATATGTATGGGCCACATGTGGGGCAGGCTCTGAATGGGTGTTCCTTCAGTCTCTGTTTTAATCTTTGCCTCTCCCTTCCCTGCCAAGGGTATTCTTTTTCCTCATTTAAAGAAGGAGTGAAGCATTCACATTTTGATCATCCGTCTTGAGTTTCGTTTGTTCTAGGGATCTAGGGTAATTCAAGCATTTGGGCTAATAGCCACTTATCAATGAGTGCATACCATGTATGTCTTTCTGTGATTGGGTTAGCTCACTCAGGATGATATTTTCCAGTTCCAACCATTTGCCTACGAATTTCATAAATTCGTTGTTTTTGATAGCTGAGTAATATTCCATTGTGTAGATGTACCACATTTTCTGTATCCATTCCTCTGTTGAAGGGCATCTGGGTTCTTTCCATTTTCTGGCTATTATAAATAAGGCTGCGATGAACATAGTGGAGCACGTGAAATAGAGGCATTTTTAAATAGAAGCTTTTTAGGTAGAGACTGAAGCTTTAATAACCAATTGTCCCTCCTTTCAAAGAAAAGGACAGAGGTCAAAGATGCCACTTGACACTAAGGCAACATTACGAAAAAGGAATACATGAGCACAAGATAAAATATTTTCCTCACTCCCAGTTGATGAAAAAGATAACTGTTTAATGCAATAATAGAGTCAGTGAATGTATTGAGCCAACCTAACAGACAGACAAGTGAAAAGAATGGCCACAACATTGCAGAGCTGCAGAGGCCAATGGGAACGCTCCACTGGGTTGTGAGACAGCACACTCCATACAGCCTGGCATGTCATTTGCAAATGTGTAACCATTAAATAAACGAAATCTAAAAGCAGGAAGGCTTAAAGTATTAAAACACAATTTATATAAGAGATAAAATGAATAGAATGTAAAATTCCTGTTAAAACAACAAGAAGAAAAAGCTAAAAAGAAAACAAGGGTAAATAACTGGTTTTTTTGTAAGTTTTTCCATGAATCTAAAACTGTTTAAAACAAGCTTCTTTACTGATGTTGCATGGATTTGAGTAGTTAAATGCATGATGGTGATTATTAAATCTTGTTGGTAATTGTAGATTTGATACTAGAGCATTGTGATATTTAAGTTTTATATTCTATATAGAAATAGAAGCTTTAATAATATTTGAAACATGGTAGAAAATTATATCCTTGGAACTGCTTAACTATATGCAACATGAAAACAGAAGCATCAGTTTTATAAAATTTGAAGGAATAGACAGTATTTTAAAAATTCTTTTAGGTTGTAAGAACAAAAATAGAGTTCAGGCCTACATTTAATCTAGTGACTTCTGAGCACAAACTATCCTGTAGGCTAATGTCAACGAACACAGAATATCCAATAGATTTATGTTGATGGGAACAGAACATCCTATAGGCTCATGTTGATGGATACAGAATGCTTTATAGGCTCATGTTGTTGTTGGACACAGAACATCCTATAGGCTCATGTTGAGTTGTGTTTTGTACCAGAGAAGCAAGGAGAGTTTCAGAGGCTGACTTGGCACAGGATCCAGTCTAGGGCTTTCACTTTCCACACGTCCTTCCACCACCAAACACAGGGGAGTAGTCTGTTGGTGGTGGCTAAGTGGAGGCTGAAAGAAGTAGATTTGAGACATTGTCTAGAAGAGTCTAGAGTGGTTGGCCATGTCTGTCCTGTTCCCAAGTATGGGAACACAGAATTGCACACATGACTATGCTAGCCTTCATGACAGAGAATTCTTCAGGATGGCAATAATGGGGAAAGAAAAATAGGGGAAACAGAGTCTGTTGAGGAAAACTCCCAAGCGATCTGAACATGATTAAACTGAGCCTTGAGCTGGTGATTTGAAAAGTGGGTTTTGCCTCAGTATATCTTTTTAAAGATTTTTGTTTTTTAGTATGTGTATATGTGAGGTGGGGGTGTTGTACACATGTGTTTGGGTACTCTTATTGCCAGAATCATTGGGTTCCCTGGGACTGGTGATAAATGTTCCCTGGGACTGGTGATAAATGTTAGCCACCCGATGGATGTTGGGAATTGAATTCAGGTCCCCTGGAAGAGCAGAAGACAACTCTTAACTGCTAAGTTGTCTTTACCCAACCATTTTCAGTGCCAAAGTTAAGAAGGAGTTGATTTAGCCACTGGTCTGAGCTCAGTGAGCATGGATTCTTCTGGGAGTGATATGGCCAATAACAGCTGACATGTCAGATGACCACAGTGTGGTTAGGGTCACCTGTGAAAACTGGAGATTTACAAATGTGAGCTTTATCCTACCTGAAGTCTTCTTCCTTGTGTTGTTTATTTATTTATTTTTTTAATCTCATCAACCATAGCTTTAAAAAATGGCACCAGATACTTTTCACTATGATTTTTCTGAGCTTGCTTTTCTTGCATTCAAAAAAGGCCTTGTTGGTGGGATTGCAAACTGGTACAAGCACTCTGGAAATCAGTCTGGAGGTTCCTCAGAAAATTGGACATTACACTACCTGAGGACCCAGCTATACCACTCTTGGGCATATACCCAAAATATGCTCCAACATAAAACAAAGAAACATGCTCCACTATGTTCATTGCAGCCTTATTTATAATAGCCAGAAGCTGGAAAGAACCCAGATGCCCTTCAACAGAGGAATGCACTCAGAAAATGTGGTACATCTACACAATGGAGTACTACTCAGCTATCAAAAACAAGGACTTCATGAAATTCATAGACAAATGGAATGAGCTAGAAAACATCATCCTGAGTGAGGTTACTCAATCACAGAAAAGCACATTTGGTATGCACTCATTGACAAGTGGATATTAGCCAAAAAGCTCAAATTACCCAAGATGCAATCTACAGACCACAGGAAGCTCAAGAAGAAGGATGACCAAAATGCAGATGCTCCCACTCCTTCTTTAAAAGGGGAAAAATATCCATAGGAGGGGATATGGAAGAAAGTTTAGAGCAGCGGCTCAAGGAATGGCCATTCAGAGCCGGCCCCACATGTGGCCCATATATATACAGCCACCAAAACTAGATAAGATTGATGAAGCTAAGAAATGCATGCTGAAAGGAACCAGATATAGATCTCTCCTGAGAGACACATCCAGAGCATGTCTAATACAGAGGTCAATGCTAGCAGCAAACCACTGACCTGAGAACAGGCCCCCCTTGGGGGGGGGAATTAGAGGAAGTACCGAAGGGGTTGAAGAAGCTTGCAACCCCATAAAAACAACAATGCCAACCTACCAGAGCTTCCAGGGACTAAACCACTATGGAAAAACTATACATGGACTGACCTAGGGCTCCAACTGCATATGTACCAGAGAATAACCTTGTTGGGGCACCAGTGGAAGGGAAAGTCCTTGATCTTGCCAAGGTTGGACCCCCAGTGCAGGGGAATATGGGGGAGGGTAATAAGGGGGATGTATAGGGAGAATACCCATATGGGAGAGGGAGAGGGGAGGGAATGGGGGCTATGGACAGGATACCAGGAAGGGGAATAACCTTTGAAATGTAAGTAAAGAAATATATAATAAAAATGTTTTTAAAAAAGACCTCAAGTTGGTTTTGATCTTAGTATCTACATTCTGATTCTGAGCTAGGGAGTTCCATACTTTCCTATTCCTTGAATGGAAATCCTTACTCATACTCCTTTGGGAAGAAGACCGTGGTGTATAGATGATCCCAAGGAATAAAAGAAGTACTTTGGAAATATTTGTCATTACTTAAAATTATCTTCCTAGTTACTATAGATTATGACCTGCTACAGGTGAACTTGCTTCTAGCTTGAGATTGAAATAACCATGTCAGTTTAGGAGAAAATGAAGACTGCTCTCTCTGAGTTTATTACCTATGACAAACACGAAATAGGTTTGTTTAGCTGTTGTGTAAAGATTCCAAATTAATTAAAAGTCAATGCAGCTTCTGTCTGGTCTAGGTTTCCTATGCTAGCAGTCTCCCGGAGGGACTCCCAGGTTTCCAATGGCTACATGTGTGGTGAACAGTGAGCAAATGCTAAGGTCAAAACTGTGTTCTGAACCTCACAGCAAGACTGCATGGGTCCTGTTAAGGTTTGGGTCTGTGTCATGGCAGCAGATAGCTTTAAATTAGTACTTTACCTGGAAGCATTTAGAGTTCTTAGACTGAGGCTTAAAGGTCTCTAGACTGTCAGAGGGAACATTAGTGTGTGTGTGTGTGTGTGTGTGTGTGTGTGTGTGTGTGTGTGTATACATGCACACACAAACACAATTTTCATACAGCTTTTACTTTGAAGCCCTGTCTGAATCACTCCCAAGCTGTAGCCAGTAGCTCTTCACTCCCATGGCGTTTCTATTTTAAGTGTTATTGAAACCTTGTTACAATAATTGCCCTTGTGCTACTTTTGGTAAAACTAAGCCTCTTAAAAACTGGAGTAAGTTGTTGCCAGCAGAGAAAGTTTCCTTCATAGGGGAAGGCAGACTTTACTGGGTGAGATTTAAATAAAAATCATCAAGAATTTATGTGTTTTTCATGTTGGGACACGTCCTGAGGATAGCTATCAGTTACCCATCAAAACAGATTTTATTCCAGGTGAAACCTTGCTTTCTTTCTTTTTTTTTCCTTGCTTTCTTTTTATTGTATCTCAAAATGAGCTGTCCCAGGAAGAATGAACTCCAATTTCTGTGTCACATTCATCTAACGTTTTGAACTATCTCTTATTGGTACAGTATCATTCACTACCTAAGAGAAGAGAGCAATACACATCCGTTTTAAGGCCCTATGGATCTCTTTCCTCTGGTAATTGAAATGGCCTTGATAATATCATTCTAGGCTTATAAATTATTGAGGATCATGAATTTAGAAATGCACCCTTGGGCTGAGGAGATTGCTCAGGGTATATAGGCTACTGACTAATTGTGATGACCAGAATTTCATCCGCAGAATCCACAAAGCAGTAAGAAAGAACTGAGTACACAGACTATACACACACTGTACCGCAGACTTGTGCACATGAATGTTCACACATACATACACAAACAAACAAAGAAAATACAATAAAAATGTTTTGTAAAAAGAAATGCACTCCTCTTCAGGGTTACTAAGGAAGTACCATGAGCAAACTAGATACGGTAAAAAGCTATTTTGAGGACATAGGTTAGGACCTAGCAACATCCAAATGGACATTTTTTTCTTTTTTTTTCAAGCAGACTTCTTGATGTCTGCACAATTTTCTCTTCAGCTTTGAAAGGAGGGCTCTGTGTATTTTGAAAGGAGTTCTCTACAGATTTAGGATAATTTGCCTTGTTCTAGAAAGAGAATGGAATGATTGCTCTATTCTTTCCATTTTTATTTTGGATTTGTTTATTTTTATATGTATGAATGCTTTGCCTATATGTATGTGTATCATATGCATGCCTGGTGCCTGAGGAAATCAGAAGTGGGTGTTGGCTTCCCTGGAACTGGAGTTATAAATGGTTGGAAGCCACCAAGACAGTGCTGCAAACTTTCTCCAGTACTCTGCAAGAGTAATAAACACTGGTAACCTGTGAGCTGTGTTTAATAGCCCTCTATAGAGGTGAATATAAAAAGAAGATTCTGTTCTTCAGTGTTGCCTAAATATTTATTCCGCTTTTATATATATTTGTATCATTTTCTTTTGAAAAAGCACCAATAAACTATAAGAGTAATTTAGTAAAATAAGTCATGACAAAATTTCAAAACAATTTCATAGAGCATCTTTGAGTAATTTTGAACTCTGAGTGATTCAGATAGTCTTAATATAAGATCACAAATGACCTCTTGAGAGAATCATGCATGTTGCTAGGCTAAAGGGCAGTAGAGGGGAAGAATTAAGAACCAGATCCTCAACACTTTCTTCTAACATTCTTTCCCCCAAATCCTTGAAAGGCTGAGATCAAGAACCCTTAGGAGGGGACATGAAAGACTGACAGAGCACTTGCTATTGAGAAGGCACACTCGTCACGCTGTACCTCTTCCTTGGGTCCACGAAAGATGACAGAACCAGACACACTGATTTTATCTTTCAATGACATGACTACAATGAATACTGAACACATTCAAGTAGAGGAGGGACCCCCCTAGACATGACACTGAGACTTCTGTAGCTTCAGCACCACGGCTTATTTCAATTCTAGGGTAACTTCTGCGGGTCTTAGAACATTGGGCTGTTTTTCTATCTTTGCGGATAGATTAGGGGGTGTGGCCTTGACCCTCGGTTTTGACACTGATGGCAATGAGGTCCCCTCTGATCTTTGGGACCTTGAAGCCAGTGGCCTTTTTTGTTGGTTCCACCTCCACTTATTATTCCTTAGTATTGTGCTCAGTGTGTTTAGAGCAGCATCGTAGGGCATCTTAGAATCTCCATCCTAAAGCCTCAGGTGGACAGAAATCTAGTGCTGTGTGTGGTGGCTCTTCATGTGGTTGGTAGCATAGGTAGGAGGGTGCTAAGAGTTTGAAATTCCATCTCTGGTTTGAAATACCCTGTGTTGCTTATGATTTGACAAGTTCATGAATAAGAGTTAGCTAGAATATATTTACTAGCTCAGATGAACAATGACTTAGTATGTAGAAGTATGTGTTGAAAGATGTATTCATGGTCAGGGCAAGAAGTTTGGAGCACCATCCATCTGCCTCTCTTTAGGCTCTGACAGAGTTGTTCTTAATATCAATGTAACTGGATTAAGAAATGCCCAGAAGATCAACAAAACATGTTTGTGACTGTATGTGTGAGAACGTTCTCAGTGACAATTATATCCTAAGAAATTTGGCTTAGCAAGTTCATTAACCCCTTGATTATCATGTGATGACATCAGTGGGAGGGGAGGGAGATTTTGGAGAAGTAGGTTACTGTGTGTTTCTTTGGTGCTATGTCTTGTCTCTTCCTATATCCACTTCTCTGTTTACTGATTGCTGTGTTGTAAACTGCTAACTTTGCCACATTCTCTCTTCTGTAATGGGTTGGGTCCCCCAAATCCATGAGATCTATCCATCTGTCTTTCTATTTGTTTATGTGTTTATTTTTGGTTATTTGTGTTTTATCAATGAAAATCTAAGAAAAACAGACTCACTAAACATTAGATCTTTCACATACCTCTCAGGTCTCTTTCCTTGTCTTGACTTCTGGCTCTAACACGTATTTTTCCCTACCCTCTAGGAGGGTGGCGGTCATCATCTCTGTCTTGTAGGAAAGAACTGGAGAATCAGTAAAGGCTGATTCATTCCTCTCATCCGCCCTTTCAATTATATATGTTCTTCCATCTCTTTACCTAGTATAGTAACTGCTGCAAATTTGACCAGTTGTGGATTGAAAACTTTAACAAAATATCACATATGCTGAACATATTCAGATATCTTTTTATGCCATCATTGCAAAAACAATACAATATTAACAACTGTTAATGTCTACTATGAGTATGTGTGTGTATACATGTGTCTGTGGAGGTCAAAGGCTGATATTGGCTCTCTTCTTTAATTGTTCTCAGTCTTATATTTTGAGACATTTCCTCTCACTCAAGTTGGAAGGCAATGACTCTGTCAGATGGATCGACTTGCCAATGAGCTTCAGGATCTTCCCATCTCTAACCTCTGATGCTGGGGTTTTGGACACACACTGCCATATCCAGCATTTATGTGTTGGGGACTTGAACTCAGGTCCTTGTGCAGCAAGCAATTGAGCCATCTCTCTACTCCCACTACACTACATTTTATAAAAGCATTGAACATCTTTGGATTTGGATATATATGATGGGTTGTAGGACCAACCACCCAAGTACCACAGGGTGACTGTACTGTGTTCATTTACACCTCAGACAGTGAGTTTGATTTTGTATTAGCAGTATTTTAGAAGAAGAAACACAGCATATGATCTGTATGCTTCCAGTTACAGCTGACTTTACAGTGAGAGTTAGACGCAGAGACTTATGGGAATTAACACATTATTTAGATTAAACTATTCTAAAACTTCTGTCCTCTTATAACAAAACTGCCACAATGAAATAATTTGGAATTATATGAATTCATAAATTCTTTAGAAACTAAAACTTTATGAGTCCATTTTAACACATCTTAGATGTCCATCAATTTTCTTTAAGGTATTGGGTAGCCACTGTTCTGTCAATATATGTCCATCTTTCAAAATTACATTCTTGTGAGACTTTTAAAGTTGCTTATTAGTCCTCTGGTAAATGTTGACTTCAGCCTGTATAGCTTGGAATGGACTTGTGGGGAACACCTAAGGAGGTCAATCAGTAGATCACAGTTGGGGTAGTTAGAGACTGAAAGAAGCTTTTTCTTGGTCCTATGCAGTTTGTTTTAAATGATTATATAACCCCATTTAAGCAAAGGGAAAAAAGGATTTTGAGGCAAAATGATAAAGTTTCTATCTCACTTTATTTAAAAACAGAGGGTCATTTTTAATAAATTTTACAAACAAAGTCAATCTTGGAAGTGTTAATTTCATGTCTGCAACTTACAATGTGCTGAAAAAAAATGTAAGTTTCTTTAGGGGTGTGGCCTGAGTTAGACAGTCCCATGCTCATGTATATATGGGCAATATAAATTGTCATTGTAAGTTACTTAGGGAAAAAATATTAAATCAGGAAAGGAATGAGGAGAGAGTAGTCTTGGAGAAGTTAGGGGAAGGAAAGTATAGATATGACCAAAATACAATATTGTGTGCATGTACGAACTCTCTAATAATTATTAACTGTTATTTTTTAAAATTGAGCTCCGTAATGGTATCATTAGTGTTAGTAAATAGTAATGAGGCTAGCTAATTTTTAGAAAACTTTTAGGGCTGTATAAGATCTTAGACTTCTTTTAGTCAGCTTTTAATGTATTCCTGTCTTTTTATTACACAATGATTGACTCTTTTCTCATTCATTATCACTCACAGAACACATTTTACAGTGTTTCTGCTGTGCACCTTGCTGCTTGCATCCTAACTTTAGTGTTTCTGTCTATACCCTTTCAATTTATCTCTAATTTGCTGGGAGCTATTAAGACAGATAAAGAGTCATTCTATGCCTACGTAAGTTTGTGTTAATAAATTCCTTATACTTTTTCACTTGAAAAATCCTATCTTTTGTGAGACATACATTCTAATTTTTATTTATCAAATATGACCACTATGAAGCAAGTACTGTGTTATGGTTGAATGCAGATAAAACTCCTGCCAAACAGGAAGGGAAGTAACTTCACTGTTAGGTAGTAGCCCTCTCTGGTTCTCTTTGATCTGTCCTTGTTTAACAAGCATTGTGAAAGTTGCCACTCGTGCTGAAACTGTTTATTGCACAACATTAGCCTCTTGATCACCATAGACCTCTAGAAGGAAGACAGAGCAACAAGATTTTGATGCAGAAGATCTTACACTTCTCTTCTCCAATCTCCCTAGAATTTGTTTGCATCTACCTTAACCTATGCATCTTAACTAATTCATCCTATTTATTCCTAAGTGGGTTTAACCATCTCAATGGGGAACTGAGTCTTGGGTATTGTCAATAATATCTGTCTCTGGGGCCAAGGGCTAGGGCCTGCCACTAACAAAGATAACAATGGAAGGACTCTTTAACCTTTGCTGCTGATTTGATTTTGCCCCAAAGGCTGATTTATATGTTTTCCTTTCAGGGGTATGAACTTGAGAGTAAAAAGCAAGAGCTGGAGAAGAATGAATCAGTGAGAGAGAGAGAGAGAGAGAGAGAGAGAGAGAGAGAGAGAGAGAGAGAGAGAGAGAGAGAGATCATAGTGGATGGGGCAAAGTGCAGTCTTGGTCAAGGAGCAAGCTAAAATGATTGACTTGATTCATTAAAGAATAGCCCTTGGCTTATGGCTGTCAGCCAAATACTTATTAAAAGCATTGCTTTCTAGTAAACTAAGCACTTTTGTGTCAATGTGTAAAACTTCTCTTTGGTTTCTATTTACACAGAATGTCCATTCTTCATTATTTAATGTCTAGATCTTCTAGGATCTGTGAACACATGAGTAGATGGCAGCTCCATCCATAAACTCCTATGGAGCAAGAGAATGAGGTCCTGTTACTTTTGATATAAAGGTACATTATTCTGTGATGAGGAAAGTACATTCAGCTGACTTATTCATACTTTTATATATGTTATGGTTTGAAAGTGCAAAAAGACTTTTAGGGTTATAGAAGGATACATAGTGGGAGGAAGAAGAGGAAGAAAGGAGGAAGAGAAAAGGAATAGTGGTAACAGAAGAGGGAACATGTCCTCATATGTAGCACAGTAACACAAATCAAAAACTTCAGTTACCCAAACTCTAAAGTTCAAACAAGGTCCCATGCTTTGTTGGATAAACAAAACTGGCTTCAACTCAAGGTAGAGGGATATTTAAAAACTCGATGGTGCTAAGAGCAATTTCTAATTAAGTTTCCAAGTAGCAAGCAGTCTTTTTTTTTTATTTTCTGATGCACTCAATTTTATTTTTTTCACTTTTTTCCATCTTTATAAAATTGGCTATTTCTTATTTACATTTCAAAATTCATTTCCTTCCCAGTTTCCAGGCAAACATTTCCCTAACCCTTCCCCGTCCCCTTCTATATGGATGTTCCCCTCCCAATCATCACACCATTACCTAACTGCCCCAAAGAATCACTATCATTGGGGATCCAGCCTTGACAGGACCAAGGGCTTCCCCTTCCATTGATGCCCTTACTAGGCTATTCATTTTTACCTATACAGTTGGAGCCCAGGGTCAGTCCATGTATAACCTATGACGAGTGGTTTAGTCCCTGGAAGCTCTGGTTGGTTGGCATTGTTGTTCATGTGGAGTCTCTAGCCCCTTCAAGCTCTTTCAGTCCTTTCTCTCATTCCTTCAATGGGGGTCCCATTTTCAGTTCAGTGTTTTGCTGCTCGCATTCACCTATGTTCCTGCTGTATTCTGGCTTTGTCTCCCAGGAGAGATTTACATCTGGATCTTGTCAGCCTGCACTTCTTTGCTTCATCCATCTTATCTAGTTTGGTGGCTCTATGTGCCACGTGTGGGGCAGGCTCTGATTCTAAACGTTGCCTCCCTATCCCCTTTGGGTATTCTTGTTCCCATTTTAATGAAGGAGTTAAGCATCCTAATTTGGCCATCCTTCTTGAGTTTCATGTGTTCTGTACATCTAGGGTAATTCGAGCATTTGGGATAATATCCACTTATAAATGAGTGCATACCATGTGTGCTTTCTGTGATTGGGTTACCTGGGTGAGGATGACATTTTCCAGTTCCATTTATTTAGCAATGAATTTCATAAAGTCATTGTTTTTGATAGAGGTGTAGTATTCCATTGTGTAGATGTACCATATTTATTTTCTGTATCCATTCCTCTGTAGGAGGGCATGTGGGTCCTTTCCAGCAAGCAGTCTTTTTAACTTCACCAGCAAGTTTTCCATTAGGAGAAAATTTCCATCTAAGTATCAAATTTCGGTGCTAAGCAAAGATACCAGGACCACCATATTAAAGAAGCATATGTAACAGATGTATGTTGTTTTGCAAGAGAACACCACCTAGAGGATGAGTTTCACTTTATGAAGTACTTATTCTATGTTATTCCTTTCCCACAATATTGTAAACACATAATGAAATGGAAAGAAATGAGAAACTGTTCTGCAAAGGGTAAGTTCCAGTGTCTGGTTTTCTGCTAAGAGACACTATGTCCTTACATTGTCCAGTTGTTACGATATGAAAATACCATAAAATTCAGATTTGCCAAATGTAGGAACAGGTCTTCCAGGCCTGGAGAAATGGCTCAGCAGTTCAGATCACTTCTTGTTCTTGCAGAGGACCTAAGTTTGAATATCAGAATCCATATGGTGGCTCATAGCTGTTCAAAACTCCAGTTCCAGGGAATGTAACACTCTCTTCTGAACTCTGAGGGAACCAGGGATGCATATAGAACACAGATGTACATATGAGCAAATGACTCCTGCACCTAAATAATATAAATAAATAAATGAGTAAGTAAATCAATTAATTAAATACTTAAACATTTAAGAAGAACCGCTCATCATCTATTTTGGTGGACATCTCTGCTGCGGGAAGTAGGTAGACACCAACATGATCCCATGATTTGTCAGCATGCCCTCTGGAGTCAGGACTTTATGCTGAGGACTTCTAAGGCTCTTCACTTCAGTTTATCAACATTGTTATGGTTAGGTATCACAGACAGGACATAAGTCCTAGTATGTGTCCAAGAGTGGCAATCTTCTCCATGTGACAAGCTCTACTTTCACATGTGTCCCCACATGTGACATGCTGTGACCTAGCATGTGTCCAACAGTAGCAATCTTCTTTGTATGACATGTGCCCTCAAGTGTTTTACCACAGAGAATGTCTTCTCCATGCAACGTGCTTTGCATTGAAACTCCTTTATGCTCCTGGTATATCTTTTTGGAAACATACAACCTGCAGCTTTTCTCCCTCAAAATGTAGTGTACTAATTTTTGTTCCTAATTTAAATGTGGTAAATTGAAATTATTATATTGATATACTTCAGTGTTCTATCTAACACAGACAGACATTTCTAGTAAACTAGTCAAATGTTTATTTTCTCATGTGGTTATAAGGTGGTTAATTTTGTGTCTACTCTAATAAAGAAGACTCATTCTGAAAATATCTGTGACTGTTCTGTGCTTCAGTTTGGTTAGTTTTCACTACTATGCCATTCGTGGGTTTGAACATGCATGTTATAATCTATCTCAGGCCACTTAATGGCTTACCAAAGGGGAAAAAAATCATGTGAGAACAAATAATTGAAATAAATTATTACATGTGTGCATAGCATCTGTACAGGGTAAATATGGTGTTTTCTGTTCTGTTAGTCCACTGTGAATATAAAGGCTGAGTTGCAGTTTACAGTATGTAATAGCAGAGTACTTGTGTGCTATTCAATTCCCACTTTGAGAAGAATGGAGCCCTTGTCCAGAGGTGAGCTGGGGAGAGCAGGAGAGACTTCAGGCAGATAGAACTGGTTGTGAAAGGACAGGCATGGACGTTGAATAGATACGCTGATAGATTGCTTGCATTTTTGCTAAATGTCTATTTATTTTACCAATCCCAATTTTGTTTAAAAATGTATATGCTTCAGGTTAAAAATGTTTGAATCCTGGGTAAAAATTATGATGACATCTCTACATAGTTCTTTGAAGTCACTCTTAATTTTCAGTGAAAATTATTTTTCTGCCCTAGAAAAATGATGTTGATGCCTTAAATACTTTCTTTCTAATTAAAATAAGAAATGCACATGGTGAAAGACTGCAGGCATAGTGGGGAAGATGGAACTCCCTTCTACCCCATAGTTCTTTCTTGTGTACTGTATCAGGTTTTCCATGTAATTATGTATATATGCAAAGAAATAATTTTAGTAACA
Organism: Rattus norvegicus; assembly: GCF_021556685.1. Taxonomy (NCBI): domain Eukaryota; kingdom Metazoa; phylum Chordata; class Mammalia; order Rodentia; family Muridae; genus Rattus; species Rattus norvegicus. The sequence goes on along the minus strand of NC_141537.1, from coordinate 86,456,296 downwards.
CAAATGCAAGATATTATACACATGAGCATCTTTGCATATTTTTGGAGTGGTTTCCAAGCATCCTGTAGATATTTTTTCATTCTTTTTTTCTGGTTGAATGGAATTTTATTGTGTGGATGAAACAGTCCATTAATTAGTATGCTGTACATAACAGAAAATAAATATTTATTGACTTAATATACCAAATATTTTCCTCATTGATGAACAGAGGTATCTGATTGAAAATAACAGATTCATAGAAGCTAATAATAAGTATAATTAAATGATGTTCTAGCCATTCTTATGGCCTGACATCTAATCTGTTTAAAATAATTCTTTAGTCTTGGTTTTAGAAATAATGAAACACAACATCTATGCACAAACTCAAACATACATGCACATACATGTGTAAGCATACACACACACAAAGGTATGGTGTACCCCACACACATGTACACATGCTTGCACAAACGCACATACACATGGAAACGTTGCTCCTGGATGTTTCAAGCAGATGAGATAAATCTTCTACTAGATCATTTCTGTAAGTCTGGCATATTGAGCCATTTATTTGGGAATTTGCCATCAGTACTTGGATTAAACTGTTATCTCTTCTCTTGGCTCTACTTTTGTGTGAATAAAGAAGCATGCATAAAAATGGTCACTGCAGTTTGGTTGGGCCTCACTGAACTCCTCCTTGTTCTCCTTCATGTGTCCCAGAAACTGCTTAGATCCTTTATGCACCAATTTTTCTCCCATTCCTTTGTCTCTTGTTTTTAATACATTTTGCACTAAGATAAGGTATATCACCTGAACTAGCAATGAAATACAAATAAATGTTACTTCCAAGGGTATCCCAATAAATATAAAGAACTTCCAGGGGCTCCAATCTTTTCTCAATCACTGTTGGTTATCCTGTGTTTGAAATTCACACTCCAGCCTTCTAAAAATTGTTGTAATAATGGGGCCATATGGTCTCCTTAAAGCAGTCATATATAGTGCTGTGACTTGGACTCTCAGAAGACAGAGCACAGACCCCCGTTATGCTCCTGAACAAGGAGCATCAGAGATAAACACTGTATTTGCTCTGCACACTTAATGTGAAACTCCATGGCCTCTAAAAGGAAGAAGCAGCAGCCGATGAATGAAAGAACGTCACTAACACAAGAGGCCCTTCATGTAAGCGGGTGCCTGTGGCTCTCATGGAGCTATTGACCTAAATGCCCTGATGTGATTCAAGGCAAGGGTTAGATTAGTGCCAGGCCTGATGCCTGTGGGCAACAAGTAAGATTCTCAGGCTGCTCTAGCTGGAGTCACCATTGACTACACAGGAGGTTGGGACAAGCTCATCTGCTTGGCAGAATCTCCCACTCATCCTTGCTCCAGATTAGCTCAGCTCTCTTTACACTTCCACCCACCTGATCCCCATTCCCTTTCATATCTTTTTTCTTACCACCCACCCCTTCCTTCATTGATTTCCTGTCCTTTGCTTCAGGTACTCTGATAACTAAACAGATTGTGCTAACGACAGTGGTAGAAACCTTCATACCTGTTGTTTAATACTCACTCAAGTGTCTACTGTTAACAAGGCAGAACGGCTTAGTAGTGGGACAATGCATCCTAAGAAATGATTTATTAAATTGGCACGGTTACTTCCATTACTAGAAGATGTATTGGTCTAAGAGATGAACTTAGCAACTCCTAATATCCTGTTGATTTCACATGGTTGAGCACCTAACCCTGACAACTCTACTGTAGGACATAGACACATAGTGACATGAAATAGTTTCGACTATTCATACTCAAAGAATTGCACTGACATCACACAATACTATGACTAAATGAATTTTGGAAGCTACAAACCTGAAACAGTGGGTCTCGATGAAGGCTTTGATTACCATCCGTCCCCATCTTCCACCCCTCCCTCTACATTACAGTCTGTGGCGTCTAGTAGGGGATGCCACGATCTTTAGTTGTCTTCCAAGCGATGCTGACCAGAGCCAAAAAGTGCTGTGCCTAAACCATGGGCTGTGGGGTCAAGGTTTAGTAGAAACTTAATCCAAAATCAGGAGGGCAGTGACTCAGAGCATCTGGAAACCTGAGGCACTCCTTTAACTTAGAGCCCATGGGTTTTGTGTTGTTGTTAGTGGTGGTAGTGCTGGAGGTGTTTTTGTTTTTGTTTTTGTTTTTGTTTTTGTTTTTGTTTTGTTTTGTTTTGTTTTTGTAGCTTCCTGGTAGCATCATCAGAAGCTGCCGAGTTTCCCCTGACTCCCTCTTCCCAAGTTGATCCAGTAAATACCATCCCTCTCTGCTTAGCTTTTGATTCCCAAATGTGCTCCTAAACTGATGAACATGTACCTAAGATGACAGAAACATTTTTAGAGGTACAGGAGGAAAGAGGGCTTGAGACTTCCAAGATCCCCTTTTCTAATAGACTTCTAGGTTAAGTCATTCTTTAAAAGAGTTTTATACATAGGATTGTTTTCTTAGAAGACATGTTCTCAACTTGACACTCTTACCTTCAAGGTAAACATCTATTTTCCCACCTTAGTTTTATAAACCAGTCTACACTCTCATCTTGAAGATTAAGATCCATTACACTCTCTCTCTCTCTCTCTCTCTCTCTCTCTCTCTCTCTCTCTCTCTCTCTCTCTCTCTCTGAGGTTCTGGTTGATTTCACTTGCCTCCTCAGTTTCTCTAAGCAAAATTGTCAACTATAAAATTGTGAAAGTGTTCCAGAAATAGGAAGCAATTCATACATTTTGTCCACCCAGGTTGCTATGTTATGTCTTCATTCATTTTTCAAAGCTGGCATACAGTTCAGATAACTATAAGAGAAAGATGTCAAGGAAGTTTTGTAAAGTCTTATTTGTAGATTAAAGTTTTCAGGATACATTTTAGCCTTGAAATGTGCTGCTTACAGGAAATAAACACAAACACAAAGGGACGCATGTATAAAAAAAAGTGCACATACACTTGCACACACATACATTCAGAGGCACACACACAGAGGCACACATTCACAGAGGCACAAACACATATAAAAGCATTGACAAACAGGTATACACACAGAGGTACATACGCACACAACGATAGACAAATACAGGCATACCCATACACATACACACACCATACACACATATGCATAGGGGTGCACGTACACACACATATATACAAAGTCCTTCAGAAAATTTAATGAAGTTGTATACACAAGGCTAACATTTCTGCAGTACAAATTCAGAATTAAAATTCTAAAAATTATGTTACTATGCAAATGCTGGGGACAATCTATTAAATTATAAACAAAATCTGGGAGATTTTGTGTTTTCATGATTCAATTATGTTGGTGCCTCCAGAGCAATTTCTCTGGACTGGTAAATCAAGTCTGCCCAAAATAATCTGAAGGATTTTTAGAAGGGACCAAGGCAATCACATACAAAATTAACTAAAAAGAAGTTAAATATTATCAAGAGCTATTTCCTTCATTAGTGAGATTTTATAAGCTTTGAGAATTGGTAAAATCAAGTCATTCAGAAGTGAGCTTTGGGGTCCCAAGAAGTCCAACTCTCCATACCACTTTTAACCATGAAAGATATGTGTTTTAATTCTCGTTTTGTCATTAGATTGATAATATGCTTATGAATATTCGATGAACTATACACATAAACTATTAGATACAGTGCCCATACAAATAAATACTCCACAGAAATGATAGCATGGAATGATCACGGTTAAAGCTACTACTAATATCATTACTAATACTAACCAGCCATATTGTCCAACATCAGAGCTAAACCTTTTTTTTAAAAAATAGACACATGATCCAGTCTATCTTGGTTTCTTGGCAAAAACCTCGATACTTTCTTGTTTTTAAAATTAACATGTTGTTTGAAAGCAACATGTCACACTCATTCTTCACCCTCCTCCTTCCTTCTCACACACCCCTTTTTCTTCCTGCTACCTACACCCCATCTTTAATCTTTCCACCACCTATCCTATCCTCCTTCTTCTGACCAATCTCCCTTCTTACCAAGTCCCCACCTCACATTCCTATCTTTTTGTTTGTTTTATTACATACTGAATTTAATTTAGGATTAACTGGGTAAAGCTGCTCTCCAGAGCAAGAGTCACTCGCCGCCTATGGCTGTGTCACTGAAGACAATGACTTTCATTCAGCAGCCCCTGATTGACATTAACACCCATGATCCAGGCAGAGCAGGGCCTTGTGAGCCCCAGACTCAAGTGTTACTTAATGTTTACTGATTCAGTCTTATGTAGATCTCATGCAGGCAAACATTCTGAAAACAGAAAGTCTTTGTCTGTTCCTCTAGGTTCAAACACTTCTCTACTTTTCCCTCTAGCACTTTCAAAGTATAAGGTCTAATATTGAGATCCTTAATCTGCTTGGAGTTGGCTTGTTCAAAGTTGGAGAAAAGGATCTAGTTTCATCCTTTTATATGTTGGTATCCAATTTTCACAGCATCATTGTGAAGATATATTTTCTCTTGTATGTCTTTTTGAAATGGTGAATAGCTGAATTGTGGGGATCCTTAATTTTACTCAACTAATCTATCTGTCTGCTTCTCTGCCAGTGCCATGCTTTATTGTTAGCATAGCTCTTTAGCATGACTTGAGATTGGGTATGTCAATATTTCCCACAGTATTGTTTCTTAATTTAGGATTGTTTGAGCTGTTCTTGGTTATTTTACTGTCATCTAAATTTTCACATTGTTTTTCAGTGTGTGGAGAATAACCCGAGTTTTGATTGTTGTTGCTCTGAATCCACAGATTGCTTTGGTAGGATGACCATTTTCACTGTAGTAAACCTGCTCTATTAGCATAGGAGGTCCCTCTGTTTCCTAGCGTCTTCCTCAATATCTTCCTTTAGTTTCTTACGGTTTTCATTGTAAAGGTCTTCCATTTCTTTGATTGTGTTTCTAGATATTTATTTATTTTTGTGACCATTGTGAATTTCGGGATTGTTTTCCTGATTTCCTGTTCAGTATGTTTGCCACCACTATATATGAAAGATAATGGTTTTTCAAACGTTTCTTAACATTTTAAATTTTGCATTAGATTTTATTTATTTTATTTATTTTCATGTGTAGGGGTATTTAGCCTATGTGTGATTATGTGTACTACATGTATACCTGGTTCCCACGGAGGTCAGAACAGGGCATCAGATTCCCTGGAACTAGGGTTACAGATGGTTGAGAGTCATCGTGTGGGTGCTGCAGGGTCCTCTCCAAGAGCAGCATTGGCTCTTAATCGCTGAGACATATCTCTGGCTCCAGAATGGCTATTGACTTTTGGGATTAATTTTGTATCCTGCCCCTTTGCAGACAGTGTTCATCAACTCTAAAAGATTATTTTTTGTGGAGTGTTGAGAGCTTCTTGTCTATAAAATAGTCACCTGCAAACAGAGATCCTCCCATTTCTTCCCCTGTTATTTGTCTCCCTTTTATTCCCTTTTCTTCTTATTGCTCTAGCTAAGACTTCTACCACTGTGTTGAATAGGATTAGAAGAGTGGCCATGTTTGCCATGTTCCTGACCTCTGAGGGAATAGTTGAAATTTTCTTTATTTAGCATGACGTTAGCTGCCAGTTTGTCATGCGTAGCCTTCATTATCTTGAGTATGTTTTCTCCATCCTTTGCTTTTTCATAACTCTCATTATGGAAAGGTATTAGATTTTGTTAATGGCCTATGATGTTTATTGTCTATTGAGCCCTTCATGCAATTTTAATCTTTGAGTTCATTTTTGTGATGACTTAGCTTATTAATGTCAAATCATTTGTGCATCTTTTTAATAGAACGAGCTTGATCATAATGAGTGAACATTTGATGTCATCTTGAATTCAGCTTCCAAGTATTTAATTGAGAACCCTTACATTAGTGTTCATCGGGAAAACCACTATGTAATTTTTCTTTTTTTATTGTTCCTTATTTGGCTTTAGTATCAAGGTAATATAGTCTTGGTGAGAAAAGCCTGGAAATATTCCTTCTTCTTCTCTTTTGTGGGGGAAGTTTGACTAATATGGATGATAGTTAGCTTGCCTCTGAATTTCTGGTAGAATTCTAAAGTGATTCTATCCGATCCTCGGGTATTATAGCTGAGAGACTTCATATTACTGCTTCAATATTTATGTTACTTATAGGGTTATTTATAGTATTTGTTCCATTTATTAAGTCTGATTCACCTAGAAATGTATACACTTCTTTCGATGTTACCATTTCAGTGAAAAATAGATTTTTCATGGATGTCCTTATAATTTTCTGATATCCATTGGTAACTGCTTGTAATCTCTCCCATTTAATCTCTAATTTTATTGTTACTTTTTCATTTTCTCTTTAATTTACCCAAGGGTTTGTCAGTCTTATTTTCCTTTTCAAAGAACTAGCTCCTTGTTTTATTGGCCCTTTGTATTGTTTTCTTTAGAGGATTGTTCATTTTTCCTTTGTTGATTACTTCCTGTGATCTTAGTGTATCTTCTTCTCTTTGGGGGATTTTGGGTTGCTTGTTTTTTCAGAGCTTTATAAGGTATAATCATTAAATTGTGGATTTGAGTTTTCTCTGGCTTTTGTTTGTTTTATGTAAGCACTTAGAGCTATAAACTTTCTCTCTTAGCACTGCCTTCTCTGTAACCACAGATTTTGGTTGTGTTGTGTTTTCATTTTCATTCAGTTATAAGAAATTTAATTTCCTTTGATTTCTTCAATTACTCATTCACAAGTATGCTGGTAGTTTCCATGACTGTGTGTATTTTCTATGGTTTCTTTTGCTGTTGATTTCTAAATTTATCTGACTGTGGTGAGAGAAAATACCAGGCTTTATTTCAATTTCCCTGTGTTGGTTGAGGTTTGTTTTATAAATCATTATGAGTTCTGTTTTAGGGAAAGTTCCATGAATTTGTAAGACTCTCGATATTTTCTTGATGGCCTTTACTTTATCACTTTCACACTTTTTACTCCACACCTGCTCCAGAGTTAAGTTACAGGAATCAGAAAGCCCTGTGGTTATTTTAGGCAGAGAAGAATTTGATAGTGTTAAGTGTTCAAAAATTGTAGGAAGCGTGAGGAGAGTTGGCACTCAGCCAGACTTTAAGGAGTGATTCCTGAGATCTTACCAGATGATTGGCCATTAAGAGAGCATCTCTCTTTGCCTAAGGTGATGAATTTCAATGCTACAATCAGAATTTGTACCTTTTGGATTATATCATGGAAACTGCAGTCTAGAGATCAGGTACCTGCTGATCTGAGCTTGTCTCCAAGTTGGTACTGTGTCTCGTACATTTGTGCTGACTCAAAGAATGAACAGTAAATTTAAATTCAGGTTTGAATTCCAGTCTCAGGCCAGCTTAATTTATTTGTATCTTTGATAATTATTATAATTATTATTTGCTTATAATAACCTGGTCCTAGGATGAAAGGGAGGAGGGAGGGGGAAGGGAGGGGAAGGGGAAGGGAAAGGGAAAGGGAAAGGGAAGGGAAAGAAGAGGCAGAGAGGGGGAGAAAGAGAGAGAGAGAAAGAGAGGGAGAGAGGGAGAGAGAGAGGGAGGGAGGGAGGGAGGGAGGGAGGGAGGGAGGGAGGGAGGGAGGGAATGAGAAGAGTACTGTGACTCTAGTTTGTGTCATCTGCACTCCAGTTGAATAGCAGCTGTCTCAACTCTAACAGGTTTGACTGGAATAAGACTAACCCAGTATTCTGCACTAGAACTCTTTGCCTTTCTGCTTGACAATAAAGCATCGAAGAAGACAACATACAAGAACAATAGGGAGAGGCAATGATAGAAGCAAAGAAGTGTCAACAGTAATTAGAATGCCTAAATGAATGGGCTGGTATCGATTAACCTGACCGACTCCACATTGGAGAAAAGAGCCTTGGGGGTTGCAAACATAAAAATGAAAATGAAAGAGTTAGGGTCCCAGATGTCTACCTCAACAGGAAGAGCTGTTTTACAACTCAGTCTCTGTCTGTCTCTTTCTCTCTATCTGTCTCCTATTCCTCTTTCTCCTCTCTTCTCTCTCTCCCTTTGTCCCCTCTCTCCTCTCACTCCTCCTCCTTGTCCCCACCTTTCCTCCCTCATACTTGCTTCCTCCATACTCTACAATGAGGTGAATGAGAAATCACGTGGATATTCACAGGTCTACAGAACTAACGTGCGCGCGCGCACACACACACACACACACACACACACACACACACACACACACACACACACACAGAGGGACAATATACTTCACCTCACCTGGCAGTTAGTTACAAGTTTTGTTTAATAGGAATTTCCAAAACTTGGAAATCAGATTGAAAGAAACCTATGTACTGGCTGTCTCCAACACCTTTCATTTGAGCTCAGCACACGGGAACTATAAATGAGGTAGGGGATTCTGTTAAATATTTATTATCTATCATTGACACAGAAAACGAGCTTGTTGAAAAATCAGTAGCTACTTATAGATCTGTTTGATATAATAAATCAATAAATGAATTTGCATTCTAATTAAGAAAGTCTAATCATTGTGATTTTCTGTAAATCCTCTGTGACTTGCTATTGGATATGCCTTCAATATTAAATGTCATTGAGAGTCTTTGATCAATGGGCAACATTCAACATTCTTACATTATTTCCATAGGTTTTAAGTCAGACAATGATTTGAATCTGAACGATTCTCGATATCACTTTTTGATGGATTTTTCCAGAGGACAGGTGTAGGTATTTTTTGAGAGCTTACTTGATAAGACTTCACGACTGAGGGGGAGTATTTTACTGTAGAATAGTTACTAGGAAGGAACATAGAGAATGGCAGTATGGATCAGGGCTGATAGCTTGTCAGGTCTCTACTCTAAGTTCAATACAGTAGTTAGGGGAAGAAAGACATTATCACACAATTTCTATAATTTTCTAAGTCTGGTTCATGTTTTATTCATTATGTTAAAAAAACCCAACTTATTCCAATCCAGTCTGGAGAAAATGCCATCAAGTCATTAAGTAAACCATTTCTCCACCATGCTTACTCATAGCATATTCACAATGCCTTAAAACTACTTCTCCAAGGCTTGGTGTCAGCAGCATAATGAAGCCTGGTGTTGAGAGAGTCACAGGCCTGAGTCATTCATACTTAGGCTGACATTAATTTTCTTTAAAGAGCAAAACTCATTTGATAGTTGCATGGGTGAAAAGTCACTGGATCCTGGAAGAAACTCACAACTCTCAAAATGCAATCAGTAGCTACCAAAATCTTATTTCTTTCCTCAAAATTCACCCCTGGGAGTTTTGAGCACATAATCAAACACATCTTTCATCTTCAAATAGAGAATAATCCCTATTACAGTAGCCATCTTCATAGCCTGCTATATTTGACTGGAATGATAGGTCAGGTCAGGACTAAAGTCACTTGCAGATAACATACCTTTCTACTTGTGGCTGGCGTGACACCTTTTCTTTCTTTTTATTAATCATTTTATTCGATTACATTTGAAATGATATCCCCCTTCCTGTTTTCTCCTCCACAAACTCCCCATTCCATCCCCCCTCTCCTTTGCCTCTTTGAGGGTTGTCCTCCACCCACTCACACACTCTTGCCTCACTGCCCTAGCATCCCCATACACTGGGGCATCAAGCCTCCACAGGACCAAGGGCCTCCCCTCTCAATGATGCCAGAGTAGCTAGAGCCATGGATCCCTTCATATATCATCTTTGGTGGGTAGTTTAGTACCTGGGAGCTCTGGATGGTCAACTTAAGTTGATATTTTTCTTCCTATGGATTTGCAGTCTCCTTCAGTTCCTTCAGTCCTTTCCCTAGCTCTTCACTGGGGTCTCCCAGCTCATTCCAATGGTTGGCTGTGAGTGTCTGCATCTGTATTAGTCAGATGCTGGCAGAACCTCTCAGGGGTCAGTCATACCAGGCTCCTGTTAGCAAGTGCTTCTTGGCATCAGCAAGTGTCAGAGTTTGGTGTTTGCAGATGATATGGATCCCTAGGTGGGGCAGTCTCTGGATAGTCTTTCCTTCGGTCTCTGCTCCATTTTTTTGTTCCTGTTTTTCCCTTGGACAGGAACATTCTGGGTTAAACATTTTGAGATGAGTACATGGCCCCATCCCTCAACTGGGGGCTGTGCCTATCTACTAGAGGTGGTCTGTATAGATTCTATCTCCCCTTTGTTGGGCATTATAGCTAAAGTCATCCCTGTTGGGTCCTGGAAACCTCTTGCTTTCATGGCATCTGGGACTTTTTAGTGGCTATTTTCCAGTTCCCTATTCCCCCTGCTATATATTTCTGTTCAATTTCCTGGCCCTTTTTACTTCTCTCCTGTCCCTTTCCATACAGGATCCTGCCCCCCTTCCACTCCCCCCTTCTGTAACCCCACCAGGTGCCTCCCTCTGTCTACCTCTTGTGATTATTTTCTTTCCTCTTCTATGTAGGATTGAAGCATCCACACTTTAGTCTTCCAAAGAGACACCTTTTCTATCAGGTTAGACTGCCTCACTTTGAGCGCTTCCATTCTTCTGATTCTCATCCAGGAAAGGATATAGAGAACAGCAATTGACAGTACATAGACCTCTCAGCCTCAAATCTGCAACCCGACTTTACAATTAGATGTTGGGCACAGGTACAAACAAGTACAGGAGCAAACAACAGTTCCTCTATCCTGCTCATGCCTAAACAGAGGTTAATTGACTTAATACAGGTTTAATTCAGAGAAAATACATTGGCTTTTCAACACAGAAAGAGCAATAATAAGAAAATAGGCTGTAAAACCTACAATGTGGAGAGATAACTGTTTTTGAATTCTTGACTTTTACCAACTATATGTTCCAAAGCAGTCAGTTTGCTTTCTGAGACCTTATCTTCTACCCCTGTATAAAAGTCCCCATAATGTTTTCAGCTGTCTTCCTAAAGTACTCTATAATTCAGTTTTGTCTGACCGTCATGACTTGAGACCTATTCTTTATCTTCAGAGACCCTATAACTTGCTTACTGGAGGAAGGCTACAGTACTGGTGGGAATAACCCCAGCTTGCGACATCAACCACAAAATAACACTTTTCCATCTGACAAATGGCAGGGTTGTGGCTCTATAGACTTTTCTCTCCCTCCTCCCCAGAGCCAGGTCACAGGAGACCCATTCAAAGAGCTGCTTCCATTTCTCAAAAGGGAAAAATATCCTCATCTCTGATGACACAGGGAAGAACTGGAGTCCTCTGTCCTTCCCAGTCTGTGACCATCAGCTCCTACTTCTGTGTGCTCTGGTCTCCTCTCTCCACCTCTGTCCACCCGTCATTACAGTCCAGCAGAAACTCTCCCATGCTATTTTAAGTAAATCTGCACGTTCATTTTTGTTCATCTGTCTGTTATTAAAAATATCAACCATGAATCTAAGATCTGAGGGAAATGCTAGAAGTATTTGTTGAGGAAAATTATAACATTTGTATAACATGTGTTATCTATTAGGCATTGTCTAAATCTTGTCTCTGTGTATGTATCTTCACAGTGTACTTTGGACCCAAGAATCCCCACATTCCCAAAATAGACTCAATAGATCTATTCTTTGTTCACAGTTAATCCTTTCGTTTTTGTTCTGCCTTGCATCAGTGTCATTTATACTGCAGCAGAGTGCCTAACACAGTGGGTGTCTTCACACCTGTACACACACACCTGTACACACACACACACACACACACACACACACACACACACAGAGTAGCCCCTGAGTGTCTAAAAGTACTATAAGAATGTTTACACAATTTGTGTAATCATCTTCAAATCAACAGAGCATATGCTTCTAATTTATTTTAAAAAATTGCATTGTATGTATGCACTGTATGCTCCATGAGAATATTTTTATTGGATATATTTCCTTTCCTGGTTTCCTGTCCATAAGTCCTCTATCCCCTTCCCCTCCCCCATAAGGGTGTTCTCCCCTTATTACCCCCCCGCCCATGACATTCCCCTGCACTGGTATCCAATCTTGGCAGGACCAAGGGCTGCATGAGAATATTTATACACAACTATGTATTGTCTACTGGGCATACTCTCTCCTCACCTCTGACCTTTCTCACCTCCCCCCATTACTTTCCTTTGTTCCTCTAGATATTTTCACTCATGTCTTATATGTAATTTTAATATATCAATATAGGCCTAAAATAAGAAAAAAATACAAACTTGTCTTTTGGAAACTAGCTTAATATGATTCCAGTTGCATGTACCTTTACATAAATGGAATAACTTTATTCTTTACTGCTGAAGAGTCTATTGTCTCTGGACACCATCTTTACTTCAAATAGTTTTTTGGATGGTACCCTCAAAGCAGAAACTTACAGATCAATACTAGCTTGATTCCTTCAAGTTCAGGAACCAAAATGTGTAGTATCTTCAGGAAAGGGTCTTATCTTCAAGTTCTGGGAGAAAACAGAGGGCAGTGTCAGGAGATCCCACCCCGACCCACACCACTGGTAACATCAGTGTTTCTGGTCTGATATTAAGTTCTTTGATCAGTTTGTAGTTCATATTTTTATTATTCTTCAAGATCAGAGATAGGCATCTAGTCTCATTCTTCTACAGGTAGACCCACAATTTTGTCTACACCCTTTGTTGAATACACTGTCTTTTTTTCCAATGTGTCCAAAATGAAATATTCCCCTTGTCCCATTTTATCATTCAACACTACATTGTTAATCTCTGTGAGTTTGTGTATTTTCTCTTACTGTGGATTTTTAGTTTTATTTCCATAATGTATCAGCAACTTTGTTCCATGGAATGTTGAAAAATGTATATTCTGTGTATGTATGGAATATCTCATATTTATTGGACTTGTTTGGTCTGTGATATCATTTAAATTAGATGTTTGCTTATTTTTGACAAAACGCATGTCCGTTGGTGATACAAGGGTATTAAAGTTATCCACTGTTATTGAATTAGAGTTCATCTGTGTTATATTAGGTAGTATTTATTTTTTGAAATTGAATGTACCCATATATTTGATACTCCATATTTAGAACTGTAATGTCTTTTTTTGCTGTATTGTTTCTTAATCAACATGGAACTAACTTTATCTTTTTAGAATGTTAGTTTGAAGCCTTATTGCTCAGATGTTAGAACAGCAATACTTCCTTGCTTCTTAGTTCAACTTGGAATATTCTTTTCACTTAGTTTTTACATCTTCGATGGTAAAGTGCCTTTCTTCAAGGGACCAATTTTGGATAGTGATTGTTATTTTTTATAATTCAATTTGCATTTTAGTTTGAGAAATCGAGATATTATTATTTAGTTATTATTTGAAGATATGTATTAATTTTTGTCATTTTGTTGATTTTTTTTTTAGTGTTCAGGTTTTCTGGTTCCTTTCATGTTCAACAACTTTTCTATCATGGTTTACTTTTTCCCGTACCTCCTTGGATAAGTTTGCCTTTCCAATCTATTACAGCTGGCTCAATAGTGATTTGTCATTCTACTCAATCTAAGGCTTCCTTTGGGATCTCTGCACAGCTGTCTCAGTAATCATGAGTACTTTTATTGTCTTTTTATTGTGGAAAGTGTGTCTTCTCCTTCAATTATGACAGATGTTTTACTACATAAACAGAAGTAATATTTTCCTTCATTGTTTGCAATACTTCATTTAAGACCTCCTGGCTTTGTTTCTGTTGAGAACTCTGATGTTATTCTGATGTGCCTGTCTTTATATGTGATGGACTGTTTCTCTCTGGTAATTTCCATTATATTTTCTTTGTTCTGTATGTTTAGTGTTTTGACTATAATGTGTCATCAAGAGGTTCTTTTCTCTTCCTACTTGGTATTCTTTTTTTATTGGACACTTTTTATTTACATTTCAAATGTTATTCCCTTTCCCAGTTTCCCAGACACAACCCCCCATCCCATCCCCCCTCCCCTTCTTCTATAAGGGTGTATCTTCCCCATCTGGCCCCCATTTCAACCCCCTGACATTCCCCTACACTTGGGGTCCAACCTTGACAGAACCATGGGCTTCTCCTTCCATTGGTGTCCAACAAGGCTATCCTCTGATACATATGCAGTAGGAGCCCAGGGTCAGTCCATGTGTAGACTTTTGGTAGTGGTTTAGTCCCTAGGAGCTCTGGTTGGTTGGCATTGTTATTCTCATGGGGTTGCAAGCCCCTTCAGCTCTTTCAATCCTTTCTGTAATTCCTCCAGTAGGGGTCCTGTTCTCAGTTTAGTGGTTTGCTGCTAGCACTGACCTCTGTATTTGACATTCTTTGGTTGTTTCTCTCAGGAGACATCTATATCTGGTTCCTGTCAGCATGCCCTTATTAGCTTCATCATTTTTATCTAGTCTTGGTGACTGTATGTACATGGGGCACATGCGGGGCAGGCTCTCCTCTAAATTCTGCCTCCATATCCCCTCCTATGAATATTTTTGTTCCCCCTTTTAAGAAGGAGTAAAACATCCTCACTTTGGTCATCCTCCTTCTTCATGTGGTCTATGTATTGTATCTTGGGTGATAGGAGCTTTTGGGCTAATATCCACTTATCAGAGAGCACATATCATATGTGTTTTTCAGTGATTGTGCTACCTCACTAAGGATGATATTTTCTAGTTCAATCCATTTCCTATGAATTTTCTGAGGTCATTGTTTTTAATAGCTGAGTAGTATTCCTTTGTGTAGATGTACCACATTTTCTGTATCCATTCCTCGGTTTAAGGGCATCTGTGTTCTTTCCAGCTTCTGGCTCTTATACATAAGGCTGCTATGAACATAGTGGAGCACGTGTCTTTTGGGTATATAACCAGGAGAGGTATAGCTGGGTCCTCAGGTAGTGGAATGTCCAATTTTCTGAGGAATCTCCAGACTGATTTCCAGAGGGTTTGTACCAGTTTGCAATCCCACCAACAATGGAGGAGTGTTCCTCTTTTTTACATCCTCACCAGCATCTGCTGTCATCTGAGTTTTTATCTTTGCCATTCTGACTGGAATGAGATAGACTCTCAGGGTTGTTTAGATTTGCATTTCCCTGATGACTAAGGATGTTGAGCATTTCTTTATGTCCTTCTCAGCCATTCGATATTCTTTAGCTGAGAATTCTTTGTTTAGCTCTGTACCCCATTTTTAATGGGTTATTTGGCTCTCTGAAGTCTCCTGAGTTTTTTGTATATTCTGGATATTAGCCCTCTAACAGATGTAGGATTGGTAAAGATCTTTTCCCAATCTGTTGGTTGCTGTTTTATCCTAATGACAGTGTCCTTTGCCTTACAGAAGCTTTTTAGTTGAATGAGGTCCCATTTGTTGACTCTTGATCTCAGAGCATAAGCCATGGGTGTTTTGTTCAGGAAATGTTCCCCAGTGCCCATGTGATTGAGACTCTTTTCCACTTTTCCTTCTGTTAGTTAGAGTGTATTTGGTTTGATATGGAGGTCCTTAATCCACTTGGACTTAAGATTTGTACAGGGCAATAACATCGATTTGCATTCTTGTACATGCTGACCTCCAGTTGAACCAGAACCATTTATTGAAAATGTAATCTTTTTTCCATTAGATGGTTTTAGTTCCTTTGTCAAAAATCAAGTGACCATAGGTGTGTGGGTTCATTTCAGGGTCTTCAATTCTACTCCACTGATATACTTGCCTGTCTCTGTGCCAATGCCATAGAGTTTTTATCACTATTGCTATGTAATACTGCTTGAGGTCAGGGATGGAGATTTCCCCAGATGTTCTTTTATAGTTTTCACTATCCTGGGTTTTTTGTTATTCCAAATGTATTTGCAAATTGCTCTTTCTAACTCTATGAAGAATTGAGTTGGAATTTTGATGGGGAGTGCATTGAATCTGTAGACTGCTTTTGTCAAAGTGGACATTTTTACTATATTAATCCTGCCAATCCATGAGCATGGAAGGTCTTTCCATCTCCTGAGATTTTCTTCAATTTCTTTCTTCAGAGACTTGAAGTTGTTCTCACACAGATCTTTCACTGACTTGGTTAAAGCCACACCAAGGTATTTTATATCATTTGGGACTATTGTGAAGGATGTCATTTCCCTAATTACTTTCTCGGCTTGTTTATCCTTTGAGTAGAGAAAAACTACTGATTTGTTTGAGTTAATTTTATGCCCAGACACTTTGCTGAAGATGTTTATCAGGTTTAGTAGTTCTCTGGTGGAACTTTTGGGGTCACTTAAATAGACTATTATGTCATCTGCAAATAGTGATATTTTGACTTCTTCCTTACCAATTTGTATCCTTTTGACATCCTTTCATTGTCTGCTGCTCTGGCTATGACTTTGAGTACTATATTGAATAAGGTGGGAGAGAGTGGGCAGCCTTGTCTAGTCCCTGATTTTAGTGGGATTGCTTCAGGTTTCTCTCCATTTAGTTTAATGTTAGTTACTGGTTTGCTGCATATTGCTTTTACTATGTTTAGGTATGGACCTTAAATTCCTGATCCTTCCAGGACTTTTATCATGAAGAGGTGTTGAATTTTGTCAAATGCTTTCTCATCAGCTAATGAAATGATCATGTGGTTTTTTCTTTGCATTTGTTTACATCGTGTATTATGTTGATGGATTTTTGTATATTGAACCATACCTGTATCACTGGGATGAAGCCTACTTGATCATGATGGATGATCGTTTTGATGTGTTCTTGGATTTGGTTTGTGAGAATTTTATCGAGTATATTTGCATCGATATTCATAAGGGAAATTGGTTCTCTTTCTTTGTTGGGTCTTTGTATGTTTAGGTATAAGCATAATTGTGTCTTCGTAGAAAGAATTTGGTACTGCTCTGTCTGTTTCTATTTTGTGGAATAGTTTGAACAGAATTGATGAAGGTCTGATAGAATTCTGCACTAAACCTATCTGGTCCTAAGCTCTTTTTGGTTGGGAGACTCTTATTAACTGATTCTATTTCTTTAGGAATTATGGGGTTGGTTAGATTTTTGTCTCTTCCTTATTTAACTTTAGTACTTGGTATTTGTCTAGAAAATTCTCCATTTCCTCCAGATTTTCCACTTTTGTTGAATTTAGGTTTTTGTAGTAGCATCTGATGATTTTTTTAATTTCCTTAGATTCTGTTGTTATGTCTCTCTTTTCATTTCTGCTCCTGTTAATTTGGATACACATTCTGTGTCTTCTGGTTAGTCTGGCTAAGGTTTTATCTATCTTGTTGATTTTCTCAAAGAACCAGCTCCTGGTTTTGTTGATTCTTTGTATAGTCCTTTTTGTTTCTACTTGGTTGAGGGAAACTACACCTTTGAAAAAGGAAGAAAGTAATCTCCTTGCTAGGAAACCAAAAGAGAGAGACACATGAACATAATTCCACCTCTATCAACAAAAGTAACAGGAAGCAACAATCACTATTCCTTAATATCTCTTAACATCAATGGACTCAATTCCCCAATAAAAAGACATAGACTAACAGATTGGATACATAAAGAGGATCCAGCATTTTGCTACACTCAGGAAACACACCTCAGAGACAAAGACAGACACTACCTCTGAGTAAAAGGCTGGAAAACAACTTTCTAAGCAAATGGTCAGAAGAAACAAGCTGGTGTAGCCATTCTAATATCTATATTTTTCAACCAAAAGTCATCAAAAAAGATAAAGAAGGACATTTCATATTCATCAAAGGAAAAATCCACCAAGATGAGCTCTCAACCCTAAATATCTATGCTCCAAATAAAAGGGCACCTACATTCATAAAAGAAACCTTACTAAAGCTCAAATCACACATTACACCTCACAAAATAATAGCCACAAACAGGCCTCAACAGATACAGGAAGATAGAAATAATCCCATGCATCCTATCAGATCACCATGGACTAAGGCTGCTCTTTAATAACAACAAAAGCAACAGAACGCACACATACACATCAAAGTTGAACAACACTCTACTCAATGATAACTTCGTCAAGAAATAAATAAACAAAGAAATTAAAGACTTCTTAGAATTTAATGAAGGCATAACATACGCAAACTTATGGGACACAATGAAAGCAGTGCTAAGAGGAAAACTCATACATCTGAGTGCCTGCAAAAAGAAACAGGAGAGAGCATACATCAGAAGCTTGACAGCACAACTAAAAGCTCTAGAACAAAATAAGCAAATACACCCAAGAGGAATAGAAAACAGAAAAAAATCAAACTCAGGGCTGAAATCAACCCACTTGGTATTCTAAAGGCATTCTATGTCAACCTGAGTATCTACCTAGATTTAACATTTTATTACATTGTATTACCATTTATTTGCTATGGTTTTATTGAAACTATTTTTTATGCCTTTAGCATGAAATTCTTTTCTTCCCATGATTCATCGAGCCAATATTTTTATGGTGTTTCATGGATCTTGAATATTCTCTTTGGACTTTATTAATTCATCAATTCCCTCAAACCTTATATTCTGTCCTACCCATAACTTATTCTTTTAGTGAGGTTTTCCCCGTTTGACTTATTGAAATTTTTATTTAGAATAATTTGAGGTTTTTACCTAAGTACTTGTATCTCTTCATTGAATTAAAATTCCATGTATTGTAATATACTGTTTGACTTTCTTATTTCACTCAACCATTTATGTTCTCTTAGAATTCATTAGAAACTTGTTTTTGTCATGTTCTATTTCTTTGATTATACTTGTAATGATTCTTTCGAATTCTTTGTCTGTGATATCATTTAATTTAATGCCATTTGAGGCCATTATTATAAGACTAATAATTTTTGAAAGAATATTGTTGCTTTTGTTTTTATGTTTGGTTTTTTTCTGGGTTGGCAACAGGGTCTTGGAAATCTGAGGTTAAGCCACTGGGTGAATTTTTTTAATCACACCTATTTATTCATTCACAGTTTATAGTGTTCAAGAGGGATTATGTTAGAGTAGTGTTGATGTGTGTGATTTTTTTCCCCTTCTGATTTTGAGGGTACTGGGCTTATCATCACCAGTACTTCACTAAGAACAAAATACTACAAATATTGTCAACACTAGTAACACAGTAAAACATGAAACATTATAAAAATAAAATAATTATTGAATAAAAAACTAACATCTTAAACCTTAATCATCGTAGGAAGTGGAGAAATACTGATGGTACCCTTTGCACTAATAGATAAATGGAAGTGGGGGATGGAAAACAGAGTGCTTTAAAAAAATCTAATGATTGATGTTGAGTCAATAGAAAAAAATGGGGAAGGAAAAAGTAAATAACATTATGAGCAATGAGTCATTAATATTAAGGGAAAACAAAGATCAAGGGCAGGAAGATGTTTCAGTTTTGACCAAAGGTAAAATGAAAAGAGAAGGGTAAGGAAGTACAATGAGATAACTTAAAAACCCTCCAACTCTCATGACACTGAAGTGTAGAGACTCCACAAGCCAGGGCAGCCTATGAGGGTTGGTTTCGGTTTTGGGTTTGTTTCTTTTGTTGTTGTTTGTTTCTGAAAACTTATAAAAATAAAATGTAAAATGAAAAGAGAAGGAAATGAAGAGGTAAAAGTTAAGATCAGAATGGGATAGTATTGGCTTCCTAAGTTAAAATCAGATAGTAAACAAAAGAGGTGTCAATATTAAGAGGATAGAGATAGGTGGATTACAGAATCTGAACAGAGCTTTAAGGCTTTGTTTGGTAGTTTCTGTCTCAACTGTATTAGCATTCCTACCAGTGAAATCCAAGACTGAAGGTCAGATTAGTTTAAGATAGAAATGACCATTTCATCTCTTGTCTCAATCACATTTATCTTCACAATGGGCACAACTAAAGATGATTATTTTATTAAATAAGCCTTCATTTGGTCCCTGTGGACATCTGTAAAATCTCCAGAATATTATAATAATGAATGAATGTGATCAAGTATTTTCTGTTTGACTCAGGCTGCTATCTGTCTACAAATCTTACTATAAAATAATTTTCCCATTTTAGGCACATACCTTTAAAGTTTTGACCAACGAGAGAGAGAGAGAGAGAGAGAGAGAGAGAGAGAGAGAGAGAGAGAGAGAGAGAGAGAGAGAATGAATATTTAAGGGTCTTATTCTATGCTTGAGGCTTGACAGGTTTTACTAATTTAATACTAATGCAACAATTGATCCAGGGATCTGACCTTGTAATACTCAAGTAGAATTTATAAGCCACTTGAATTACAAAATATCAAGAGTAGAATCTTTAGAGTTCTCTATTGATTGAATTAATTTATTGTCATCTGTGTCTATTCATTTAAAAAACGTTTATTTTTATTTAATTATGTATGAAGTAGGATTTCTTGACTCTAATTATTAGTTGAAATATATTACAATTTATTGAGAAATTTTTTGTCATATTCAAATATTTTTCCTATTTTTTCTTTTATTGGAAAATGATTTTTTTCATATACTCTATTTTGATCATGGTTTCCCTCACCTCGTCTTCTCCAGGATCCTTCCATCTCTCCACCTATGCCTTCTTTCTCTTTAGGAGACAAAGATGCAAAATAAAAACAAGCAAACAAGCAAACAAAACCCAAACTCAGATTAGAATAAACAAGCACAAGAAGCACAGAATATTTCATATTTTTGAGAGGATTGCTTAGTAGAGTGTCCCCCGGGCCCTTTAAAGAGACATGTCACATCTGCACTGTAACTGTCTATTGTCAGTTATCAATCTGCTCAGTCTTGCCTTTGTCTCTGGCTGGTTGTGCACAGGACAGACACCTCTGCGGTGACACAGGTTCCAGTGCACTGCTTAGCTTCTGTTACTCATGCTCACAGGCTGATAGGAGACAGGAAAATTCTGAGGGCACAGGTGTGAATGAACACTAGCTTCTTGCATATTCACAAGTCTCAAGTACAATTCTGCCTTTCATCCCAGTGAAAAATGACTAAGAGGCTTAAGAAAACAAATGACAGCAGACATTGTGAAGCTGTGAGGAAATGGGACCCTACACAGTGCTGGTGAAAATGTAAACTAGTCTAACCATTTGGAAACAGAAATTAAAAGTAGACCTGCTATACGATCCAGCAATAATAGTCCTGGGTCTCAGGACTTGATGTCTAACAACAGAAATACCGGAGCATCTCTGTTCATTGCCTCGCTTTTCAGAAGGGCTAAGACACAGCATCAGCATAGATATCCATCAACCAATGAGTGAATAATGGATTTTTATTCAGCTGTTAATAAAAGTGAAAATTTCAGAAAATAAATGAGCTTAGAAAGGATTATATTAAAAAGGTGACCCAGTCTAAGACAAAAATTGCATGTTTGTTCTCATATATGGACCCTAACTTCTAATACAAGTATTTATGTGTGTATGTATATATACATGTCTGTGTTTATATACATATATATATGTATATATATATATGTGTGTGTATATATATATGTGTGTGTGTGCATGTGTGTATGTATGTATGTATTTGTGTATGTATGATAAGATAAAGGGTTTGAGAATAGGTAGAGACAATGAAATTAGAGAGGATCACAGAGGAAACATGAGGTATTAAGGAAGGGGAGGGGTAGTGGCAAAAGACCACACAGGACATGAAAATAGAAAGGAGACTCCTGAAGGTGGGAAGATGCTGGGGAGGAAGGTAGAATGAAGGAAAACAAAAACAAAAACAAAAAATGCTTGAAAAGTCATATAATGTAACCTACTTCTTTTAAGTTAATAAAGAAAATTCAAAGTCATGTTGTTAGCTGTTATTTGAAGGGCTATAATCCGTGAACTAATTCTCCTATTAGTATAAAAGAAAAAATAAAAGAAGTACAAAAGAAGAAAATTGGATGGGGTTTAGCATGCATTGCCTTTCTTTTGAAAAGATGATATCATATATATTATATATATTATATATGATTATATTTATATACATATATATGTATGTAGTGTATGCGTTTGTAATCCCATCACTAGAGAAGCAGAGACAGGTTAGGTTTCATGGTCCCCCTAGCCAGCCAGCTTAATGGGTACACACGTGTTCCAGACCAGTGAAATACCCTGCCAAAAAGGGGGAGGAGAAGACACCTGAGGTTGCCCTCTGACCTGCATGTTTACATGCACACATATACACGTTTGCCCATACAAACATGTGCCCCCACCCACAACTCATTCCTTCATTTATTGAGCTGCAGATTACTTAATGCTTCTTGTTACACACGACTCACTCAGTTCATCATGCTTAACGAAGCCATTCTGCCTTCTTTGAACACAGAATTTCCTAGGTTCATTGTGCACTGTGCTCACAACTATTCCTTCTCCTATGATATTATCACTTCTCAGGGCCTTGCTTAGCCTGGAGTTCTGAAGCCTTTCTTAAATCCTCTTAATGTTTGAGAGAATTCTGAACTTCTGTGAGGTAAAGATGTTGCTCTGTATCCCCAGCTGACAATCATTGCCACACATTATGTAGCTAGCAGGACAGAATTCTTGTGTTCTCCCTGGATGATGGGACTTGACTTTAGCATCTCTGGATAGCCATATCAGAATGATGCAATTCTGGCTGAACGAAGAATACTCAGGCTCGGGAAACAAGAGCTATGGGGCTGGATTGACTCAGAAAATAGGAGAGACCTTTGGATTTGTTACCCCATTGAGTGGTCATGCAAACTTCCCTCCTCATTTTTGTCCATTACACCTTGTAGGATGTTTTCACTGCTAACTGTGTCTCTGATCATGTGGCATTGTCATCAGCAGAGAAGTTCCAAAAGAACAGTGACCAGAGAGGAATAGCTTCTTTAGGATCTGCTCCATCCTCATCAGTCCTTAGCACTCCAGGCTGGATCCCAGATGATGCTTTCTGCAATCTTGGTTGGGTTTTTTGTTGTTGTTGTTGTTGTTGTTGTTGAGTTGTTTGGTTGGTTTGGTTTTTTTCTTTCGGTCCATCTCTGGAAGAACGATGGTTAGAGAAGTGTATTTCGTTAGTGTCATCTCTTAGTAAAATATCTAGACCAAACCTAAGAAATACAGTTTCCTTCAGGGAAGATGATTCTGCCATATTTGGGCAATTTGCCTTAAAAGACAAAGCAAAATAAAAATCAATGGTTTTCTTTAAACAAATGTGTGAGTTCAGTGGAAGTAAAAACAGGTAGTAGAAACAGCCTAAGGACAAACTTTCTTTTCTACTTGGCTTGCTCAGGTGAAGACAGCTTTTGACTTTGATGATAATTTCTGCTGTTGGGCTCATTATCTGGTCACGTGTTAGCCTCAAGTTTGCCTTTAGTTTCTTTATGCTAACTTGCTCCATTCATGAGGAAGATAAGGTTGCCATTCACTGTTAGAGGTTCTCCTGTTTGAATATTCTCATTCAAGTTGCACATCTCCTTCTGGATACTGAGTTATCTGCGTGCCCCAAGTTTTGATATGCCATATGTTCATTTTTTTACCTATTAAAGTTAATTCCTGGAATAAGATTTTACCATGGGTTTGTTATAAATATGTTCATGAATCTCAGAAGATTAGAATATTCCTAGTCATTTTATTTTGCTGTTTTTTTTTAACATTTGCAACTTGGCAAAATGTATCACAAAAATGTTCAGATTTTCTCTGTGATACAGCAGAGATCAGGTCTGATTCCATATTTCATAGGGTTTAGAAGAAAGGCCTGTTCCTCTAGAGGAACTACAGTGGTATTGGTGTTGTATCTATCATGTAAAGACATTTGAAATCTGTTGTAGCTTTGTGATGTTTCTCTAATTGTCAAACTGTGTAGACATATGTAAAAGTAGCAATGGATTCTTTGCTTAACTGGCAAACTCACTGGAGTCCAGCTACCTGTGGAATAGCTATTTGTGTGCTTCTGGTTTGCTTGTGGATTAAATAGTAAAGGCAGAGATTATTGAAGTGTAAATGTTATACAGAATCTGCATGGGTGTTCTTTAAGAAATAATAAGGAAATGGTCTGCATATTTAGTAGGGGTGCACAGTTTTTCCTAAGTGTTTTCTATTTACACATGCAGTCTGCGCCCATGCAGAACTAGCTGCGCACTAAGCATTGAGCCCCTCCAGTCTAACACTACTTAGGCTGATCTTTCTAATTCATCAAGCTTCTCCTGCTACCCAGCGTCTCCTTGAACAAATGTCCATCATTAACGTTGACAGAGAAAGCTGGGTTGCAGTATTTAGTATGTTGAACCCACTATGGTTCCATTTCTGACTTCTACAATTTCGTCTCTGGGTATGCCTGAGTTCCAGACCCCCATGAAATTTCCTAAACAAATGGCCCTTTCAGGCTACTGTCCCAGGATAAAGTTGGGTCATCTTTCTATCCCATCTTGTGTCCCTGGTTGGTCTATCGTGAACCACGTGAGGTCTACATCATGGCACCTTTGATTGGCCTTTTCTGCGGAAGCTGTTACTCAATGGAGATCCCTCTCCTGTCTTAGCTCTTCATACCTTGTGTTTACAGGCCTCGCTCTTGAGAGCCAATAATCTCCCTGACATTACTCATTCTTGGAAGGAGATGTATTTCCCCTCTATATTTCTAGAGCCTCCCACTATATCTGCACAGAGAAGGCACTCTGAGTAATGCTAAATGTTAGATCAATGTTTCAAGTACACCCATTCTGATCAGTTCAAAATAACTGTAGAAAAACAAACAACACACTAGAAAAAACTGATGTCCAGATATTACTATCAGATGGCTTTAAAGTATAAGTTCAGAAATTACTGTGGGGTACTCTTTTAAGAGAAGCCATTGTATTTTCCACAACATTTAGGTAAGTGCCAGGGAACAGGATTAATTTGGAGAGAGCAGGGTATAAGATACAGATTCATGGAGGTGATGGACTGGAACAGACTGGTTTTGCTCAAATAAGATAAAACTCATGGTTTATCAGTGCATATAGGATAGAGCTGTAAGAGATCAAGTTCCCGGGGCTGGGGATTTAGCTCAGTGGTAGAGCGCTTGCCTAGGAAGTGCAAGGCCCTGGGTTCGGTCCCCAGCTCCGAAAAAAAAGAACCAAAAAAAAAAAAAAAAGAGATCAAGTTCCCTTTCATGTTTTAAATGCTGTTAGTCCATCCTTGAGGGGGATAACCTTGGACAGAAAACAGATAGGAACATGTGTTTCTATATATTTTTTTTTTATTTTTGCTTGTACCTTTTGATTCTCTTTCTGTCTCTATCTCTCTATCTGTCTCTCTCTGTCTCTCTCTGTCTCTCTCTGTCTTTCTCTGTCTCTCTCCCTCTCCCTCTCCCTCTCCCTCTCCCTCTCCCTCTCCCTCTCCCTCTCCCTCTCCCTCTCCCTCTCCCTCTCCCTCTCCCTCTCCCTCTCTGTGCTGTTCTTGGTGGTTGAATCACCCAGGATGCACATACCAGGCAAACATTTCACCATTGATCCACCTTCAACCCATGAGGATTTTATACTATAATGGGATTAAGCTTAACAAACCTACTTGCTTTCCAGGCAGTGTCATTGGTGGGTTGGGTGTTTCAATGGGCTTACCCGGGAGGAGAACCATGCCTAGTCTCTCCTCATGCAGGTTGTTTTAAGTTGTTAAAGATGTTGCTTCCAGGTGAAATCTTCTAGACAAAATTTAGGACTTGTCTTTGATGGTGGGGGGGGGGTCTTTCTTTTAACTCAACTGTTGAATTCTAAAAAAAAAAAGCATTCAGACTTTTCTTCAGTTCTTCCTCCTTCTATATCTTTTTCAAGTAAATTTTACTTGCCTTCATCAATTCTTCTGTATCTGAATCATATCAATTGTTCATTCATATAAAAGATATTTCTGTTCTAACAACAAAAACAACTTCTGCTATTGTGTATTGAATTATCAATTCCAGAGAGCATTAGTGAGAAGGTTTATCAGTCAAAATAGGAAATAACATTCAACTCTTTCCAATGAAACTTTCAATTTGTTGCCAACCTGAAGTTTTCAGCATTAAGTCCTAAGGGGGCAACACCTCGGTTATTAAGAATACTGGTAACTTGGGTTCAGCCTGGCACTGTTTCAGATGGGTGAGAAAACATTTTGTTGACAGCCCCGATGGAGACTTTGAGACTTCACTTGGCGTATACTGTAGACAATATGAAATTTAAAACTCCATAGCATCTACATCATTATAAAGTTAGGAAATGAGAGAACCATTGACCATGTGTTCTCCTAGGGTTTATACTAATAGTGCTCATACTGAGTACTGGACAAGCAGCTGTGACTATTCTTTGTGGAAGCCAGTTTTTCCGGAAGTCCCCAAACCTAGTGCAGATTCCAAAGGTACACATTCTTATTGTATCCGAGTCCCCCTATCTTTATGCATTGTGCATACTGTCCAGGTCAGGGGACTTTGGTCCTATAATTCGCCCTGGACTTGAATGTATACAGAGCTGAGCAGATGCCACAAGTCATCGAATGCTTTGTGGAAAGCAGGTGACAGCCTGCAGGGGGTTTGTGAGAAGAAACAAACAACTCATCTGAAGATGCACAGGCTTATCCTTGGCGAACTGGTGCGTAGCCTCGTGGAGGCACTTTGCCAAGGCTTGAAAACAGAAATGCTTCCTAAAATGGTGTTGCAGGCTCATTCTGGAACTCTTACTGGCAGTCACAGTGACAGAAATGGATGGAGTGCTGGAAACTATGAACGCTGGTAGACTATATTTATTGTTGTACATTTTCTTTGCCCTCCTTTCCTCCTTCCCTCTCTCCTTCTAATCTCCCATTCTCCTGGCTTCCCACTCCCTCCCTTCTTGTTTCATGAATTCATTTTGAGAGCTCCTGTAATGAAATCTCATTAAACACCTAAGCTACATAGTACTGTCATGAGTACTAGTAAAAATTTAAATAGTCTTTTCTTTTCTGTTTTTTTTTTTTACATACCTAAAGAACCATAGTATTTTTATTCCTTGGAGATTATATAATAAGAAGAAAAAGTAAGTAATGAAAAAATTACAAATTTTCCATCACCTCAAAATATGCCTCCTACCCACTTACAGTCAATACAGGCTCCAATTTTCATCAATTTCCCCATCTGCAGTTTTCTTAGTTCTTGCTTCTTTTAATCTTTTAATAGAATTTGAGTCATGTACATATAGTTTAACATACCAAATCTTTCATATAACACAATAGTTAAGTGTATATATATATATATATATACATATATATATATATATATATATATATATATATATGCGTCTACTTATTCTTTTGTCTTCTTTTAATGGAGAAGAGTTTAGCAAAAAATTCTCCAGAGAGGAATTCAGCAAAAAAGGGCAAAAATGATTAACATGCTGATTTTGCACAAGACCATAGCTTTTTCTTTTCCTTTCCTTTTCTTTCCTTTTTTCTCTATTCTTTCTTCCATTTTTTCTGCCTCACTTAAAATTTCTCTGTTTTAAGTTAAATTATTTTTATTTTATGTGTATGAATGTTTGCCTATATGTATTTATGTGTGCACCACATGACTGATGCCTGTCCTGGAGTTGGAGTTACAGGCTGTGGTAAGCTGCCTTATGTGTGTGCACCAGAAACCCAAATCAGGGTGTCTGTCTACAAAAGCAGCCAGTTCTTAACCATGAAGCTACCTCTCCAGACCCAAGTTAAATTGTTTTTATACAATATATTTGAATAGTTTCTTTTCCACTCACCTGACTACTCCTAGATCCCTTTGCTCCTCAACTACCTTTATATTTTCTCTCTCTTTAAAACCACAACAAAAAGAGATAAAACCACAAAAATGAAAAACAAAACAATTTAGTAAAAAAGTAAAAATACAAAATGCTCTGTTTCTCTGTCTCTGTTTCTCTCTCTCTCTCTCTCTCTCTCTCTCTCTCTCTCTCTCTCTCTCTCTCTCACACACACACACACACACACCACATACAGAGAGAGAGAGAGAGAGAGAGAGAGAGAGAGAGAGAGAGAGAGAGAGAGAGAGAAACAGAGAGAGACAGAGAAAGAGAGAGACACAGAGAGAATTTATGTTTGCCAACTATTCCTGGACCTTTCCTTAAGTGTGGTTAATATACCCAATGAGATTCTTTGTAACATGTATCAATTACAAGTAACTTTTTGGTTAGAGGTAGGACTTTGTATCCAATTCACATTCTCAGTATTGGGGCTACATCTGGAGTGAACCTGTGCAGACCTCATGCTTGGGGCCCCAGTCTTTGTGAATTCTTATGTGTGTCAGTTCTGTTGTGTCTGGAGGACTCTGGTTTCTTGGGGTTGTCTGTCACTTTGGACCTAAAAATCTTTCCTCCTCCTTTCTGGCATAGGTTCCCTAAGACTTGGATGGGAGAGTTTGGGGGGGGGGGGTTGATAAAGACATCTCATTTAGGACTCAGTGCTCCCAAGTTCCCTACTCTTTGTACACTGTCAAGCTGTGGGTCTTTGGGTTAATCCTCCATCTGCTGTAAGAAGAAAGCGAGGGTTGAGTGATACACTGATCTATGCGTATAACAATATGTCAGTGGTAGTCACTGTATTGCTTTGTTACTTTAGCAGAATGGCGGTAGTAGATTTTCCCCTGGGGACCATGACCTGTGTACTCTCAGGTTCTTGGCAACTTTGGAGGTGTCAGGTACGTGTTCCTCTAATGGAGTGGGCCTTAAATCCAACAAAAGGTGGCTGGTCGCTCCTATAACATCTGTGCCACTAGTGCACCGATACATCGTGCAGGCAGGTTGCTATCATAATTCTCTGCATTTGTAGATTTGTGATAGTGATGATTACTTTTCTCCCCTTACAGTGTGTATACG
Source organism: Rattus norvegicus (assembly GCF_021556685.1). Lineage (NCBI taxonomy): Eukaryota > Metazoa > Chordata > Mammalia > Rodentia > Muridae > Rattus > Rattus norvegicus. Next base: position 86,427,707 of record NC_141537.1, on the reverse strand, counting down.
GAAGCTTCTACAGATTTCATGTTTCCGTATGGTTTTTTCTTTTGAAAAGGCCTTCAGGTCAGCCGTCCTCCTCCACACTTCCTTCTTTACATGTCCCTACCATTCACCTCCTCATTTCATCCTTCTACTCTAGTTACCCCTTTACCTCTCTGTAGTACCACACTCCATTTCCTCTTCCTTAGGAACCTCCCTACTCCCCACTGGTCCCTTACTATATACCTAATCTCTCTGGTTATTTGGATTGTAGCACACATATAGGAAGCTTAAAAGTCACCATCTATATGGAAGAGAAAACAAACAATTTTGACACAATTTTGGGATCTAAGTTATATCTCACTCAGGATGATTTTTCCCCCAGCTCATCCATTTACCTACACATTTCATAATTTTATTTTCTTACCAGCAGAACAATATTTCATTGTATAAATGCCTCACATATTTTTCCTCCATTTACCAGCATATGGTCTGGATATGAGTCTCTCTTAACATACAGGCTACCACTTTAAATGAGACCTGGCCCTTAGCCTCTTTGTGAAATGAAGTTGCATAAAAAAAATGTACAGATACACTTTACTAGGAAAAACATAGGAAGCTATCCAATCCCTCCTGCACCAATTTTAATGAAATTCCTAACTCTGATTACAAAGATGATGTTAAATGGAGATATGGAGGATTCCAGCTACTTTTGAGGCAGCCCAAAATGAAGAAGATTCAGATCTAGGGGAAACCTACATAAAGGGTGACAGGAAAAGGTCTTTATCCTAAACAACTTTATTAATTTTTTGAGACTAATGAGTACTAGTTGTTTAGCAGCGGAGAAGCTACTTTGAAGCTATTTTGTCTGAGAATTGGTAACACATTTTAAGTGAGAAGGATACCGAGGTAGAGGGAAGTGGGCTGAGGGCCACTGGATCAGCAGCCCTGTCATACTGTGTCCCTGCTCAACACTGTAAGAGTCAGGCTGCCTGAGGCTCCAGCGGCTGTCTACCCTGAGTGTGCTAGCCATTTCTTTCAATGAACACCCCCGCCTCCCCCCAAAAAACCTCTTACTGTCTTTTCTGTTGTCATGGTTTTTCTTTTAAATTCTTTTTCTCTCAGTATGCTCACTTTTTAACATCAATTTCTCTCTACAAATCTATGCTTTCCTGAACTTTCTTGAGTTCCTAGCAGATGTTCCCTTGGCAAACTTTCTTGGCAGTGATCTCCTCCTCTGTATTCTGTGTGCCATCGACAAAGCTTCATTGCTGACTCTTACTATGTGATATTCTTGTGTTGTTTATCATCATCTCTATGCAAAGACAGGTGAATGTAGATGGATGATGTTTTTCAAAATAGGGTGTCATGCCAGGACCCCATGTTCTCTGCCAGGATACATCTTCAGTCTAGCTTAGAAACTAGACAACTGGGATGATGTAAATATTTGTACATTTTCGAGTTCTAGAAGTACATTGTATGTGAATTCTTCCCTGGGCTATTGGTCCCCTTCATTGCTGACTTCCTGCTGACCAAGATACAGAAGCTTGGGGCTTCCCATGCTGTGGAATGTGCCTGAGGGGAGAGTCTGAGTGCTCCCTTCTCTCAGGTGAAGTGTGACTTCTGCTGGGACCTGTTTTCCATGGCAGAGGCTCCTCACCACCTGAGTCTCTTGATATTGAGCTTTCCTGGAAGAAGGAGTAGTCGAACATAGTGGACTACATGACAATCTCTCTGACAGTCATTTCAGTTGTCTTCTGACTAGAAGGTGTTAGCTCTCAAGGGTTGCACAGGTCGGGCTTTAATAGGAAGGGGAACTTGTTTACGGTTGCTCACTTTCTGTTTCATTATCCTGTTTGGAGCTTCTGTTTCATTGGTTGATTCTAAAGAAGCCATCTTCTTGGTAAAGTTTGTACTTAAATCCAGGTCCCACATGCATGCAGGAACCGTTTAACCTGTGATGACAACCAACTGTGTTGCAGGGCACTTTCCAGAGTGTACCTTAAAGTTGCTCCTTTCTCTTTTCTGGAAAGTATACGAATTATCACATTTTTCACTCTTCCACAAAATGTACAACAGTCCTTCTACACGAGTATATGGATGGCTTCAATTATACCACACTGTCCTCAAAACAATTAATGCCACTATAAAATTGCTTTCTGGTGTGTGGCAGGGTAGAAGCCTAAAGCCAGGTTGAACGTTTGCTACTTCTTGTTATCACTATTATCATCATTAATTATTTTTCCTCTTCCTTTTGTTTTATTTTATTTGCATTGGTATTTTGCCTCCATTCATGTCTGTGTGAAGGTGCTGAATCCCCAGAGGTACAGAGGGTCGTAAGCTGCCATGTGAGTGTTGAGAATTGAACCCAACCCCTGTGGAAGAACAGCCAATGCTTTTACCACTGAATCTCCTCCCCAGCCCTGAAGTTTTGCTACTTTTAAAGCAATATGTTTTCTTTTCTCAAACCTTTCCCAGTTTTTTCTTCTTATTCTTTGGAATATAAAAGTATAATTGTGAATGTTGGATCTTTTTTTTCTTTTCATTTTTTGGGTCTGGTTTTGCTTGATCTGTTCTCACTTGTCTGGTTTTCTTTAGCGTATAAGTGTTTTTATTTTGATTACAGCTGCTCTCTATTTAATCCTGAAACTCTTATTAAAAGGTGGCACCTTCTGGTTTTACTTTATTAGTCATAGCTCCTCTCATCTCTCCCCCCCCCCCAATTTTATCTCTTGCTCTTAGGTTTTAAGGATTAGATGGGTCCCAACAAAACATTTATGCTGATTTTCTGGTAGAATCCCCAAGACAAGGCAAAATGTTTTTAAAGTTTGAATTTTTTCTCAATTTACTTTTCCAGCTCAGAGCCCAAACAGTTTCTCCATGTCTGAGCTCCAGAGAGAGAATCAGTGTTGAAAGCCAGCTTAGCTGGGAATGTAGTTTGCTTATGAGTGTCGGATCTTAGTAAAAAGTAGCTAGGCTCCTTGATGAAATCTCTCTTTCCTTGGCAGACAGGATGTCCACTGAGTGTGAATGATGGGCAGATGCCAACATCTTGTCTTATTCTAACTGTCCAGTGTCCTTCCTAGCACTTTTCACAAGTGTAGCTCACAAGGCTGATGGTCATCTTCAGACTCACAGGGACTTCCACAGACTTATCTCTGTGTGTTAGACATTGCCAGTCAGTACAATAGAGGCTACTGTCAAATCTTATCTGGATTTTACACTATTGAAATTCTTGTGAGACTTAATACTTGGAGAACCAATTCTTTTGCCTACTTTTCAGGGATCAAGATAGAAATTTTTTCTCAAAATTTTTGAGTCAATTTTATAAATATCTGGAGAAGAATAGTGTACAAGTTGCCAGGTTCTAGGGTATTGGAATAGCCAAATGTCCTAAGTTTCCAGATTCAAGGGAAAACCTTGTTAAGTAATCTACCTAGTCTGTCTTGCAAATGCAAACGTGTGGACGCTTTGATATCAGACAAGTGAGGCAGACTGTGTAAACCCACATGCAACAGAGACATGACATGATCTTTAGTGTTCTGGGGAGAATTTTCATGTCTGGTTACCTGTGATGTCCAGGACCTTTGACTAACAGCCATCATACAGAATTATCTATATCATATTTGATCTTTATATCAACTTCCAAGTCTTATTGTGTGGTGTTCTATTTTATAATCCTCAGAGATGTTGCCTGGCTAACCTGATGTGCAGTGTACACTTTGTAAAGCAAAACTCAAGTCCATATTTGACATTCAGGTCTGTACTGTCTGCTCTCATACCATTGGTTCAAAAAACCCTGAAGAGGTGCTTGCTACCACAGCGCTGGTTATCCTGCTTCAGTTGCCTGCAGGCATTTTGTTGTTATTACCCATACTGCCCTTCTGTGTTCCAGTGATTTTTATGCAAGGAGAATATGCTTCCTCATTTCTATTGGGCCATCTAGATTACCAGATTTCCAGCCTTCCTCAGATTTGATAGCTACATTATTACTGTTCTTACGGACATTGCATCTGTTTCCCATGGCTATCTGTGGCTACAGTGGAACTCTATATCTTCCCATGAGTCTTGTAACATCTGGAGGCTGTAGGGCTATGGTTCTCTGTGGCCACTACTGAGCAAAGTGCCTTCCCAATAGAGAGACTTGGAGGTGTCTGATGGTGTTTGGTGCTGTTCAGACTTCCTTTTATCATATTAGAGTCTAAAAGAGACATATCTGAGAAGAAGAAGATTGTCAGTAATTCAGAACCTTCATATTAATGAATGAGTATTACAAAATAGTGGTTGTGGTCACTCTGGCTAGAGAACAGATTTGTTCTTATTATATTATTTCATAAATTGTTCTTTTTTTTATTAACTTGAGTATTTCTTATATACATTTCGAGTGTGATTCCCTTTCCCGGTTTCCGGGCAAACATCCCCCTTCCCCCTCCCCTTCCTTATGGGTGTTCCCATCCCAACCCTCCCCCCATTGCAGCCCTCGCCCCACACAGTCTAGTTCACTGGGGGTTCAGTCTTAGCAGGACCCAGGGCTTCCCCTTCCACTGGTGCTCTTACTAGGATATTCATTGCTACCTATGGGGTCAGAGTCCAGGGTCAGTCCATGTATAGTCTTTAGGTAGTGGCTTAGTCCCTGGAAGCTCTGGTTGCTTGGCATTGTTGTACATATGGGGTCTCGAGCCCCTTCAAGCTCTTCCAGTTCTTTCTCTGATTCCTTCAATGGGGGTCCTATTCTCAGTTCAGTGGTTTGCTGCTGGCATTCGCCTCTGTATTTGCTGTATTCTGGCTGTGTCTCTCAGGAGCGATCTACATCCGGCTCCTGTCAGTCTGCACTTCTTTGCTTCATCCATCTTGTCTAATTGGGTGGCTGTATATGTATGGGCCACATGTGGGGCAGGCTCTGAATGGGTGTTCCTTCAGTCTCTGTTTTAATCTTTGCCTCTCCCTTCCCTGCCAAGGGTATTCTTTTTCCTCATTTAAAGAAGGAGTGAAGCATTCACATTTTGATCATCCGTCTTGAGTTTCGTTTGTTCTAGGGATCTAGGGTAATTCAAGCATTTGGGCTAATAGCCACTTATCAATGAGTGCATACCATGTATGTCTTTCTGTGATTGGGTTAGCTCACTCAGGATGATATTTTCCAGTTCCAACCATTTGCCTACGAATTTCATAAACTCGTTGTTTTTGATAGCTGAGTAATATTCCATTGTGTAGATGTACCACATATTCTGTATCCATTCCTCTGTTGAAGGGCATCTGGCTTCTTTCCAGTTTCTGGCTATTATAAATAAGGCTGCGATGAACATAGTGGAGCACGTGTCTCTTTTATATGTTGAGGCATCTTTTGGGTATATGCCCAAGAGAGGTATAGCTGGATCCTCAGGCAGTTCAATGTCCAATTTTCTGAGGAACCTCCAGACTGATTTCCAGAATGGTTTTACCAGTCTGCAATCCCACCAACAATGGAGGAGTGTTCCTCTTTCTCCACATCCTCGCCAGCATCTGCTGTCACCTGAGTTTTTTATCTTAGCCATTCTCACTGGTGTGAGGTGAAATCTCAGGGTTGTTTTGATTTGCATTTCCCTTATGACTAAAGATGTTGAACATTTCTTTAGGTGTTTCTCAGCCATTCGGCATTCCTCAGCTGTGAATTCTTTGTTTAGCTCTGAACCCCATTTTTTAATAGGGTTATTTGTTTCCCTGCGGTCTAACTTCTTGAGTTCTTTGTATATTTTGGATATAAGGCCTCTATCTGTTGTAGGATTGGTAAAGATCTTTTCCCAATCTATTGGTTGCCGTTTTCTCCTAACCACAGTGTCCTTTGCCTTATAGAAGCTTTGCAGTTTTATGAGATCCCATTTGTCGATTCTTGATCTTAGAGCAGAAGCCATTGGTGTTTTGTTCAGGAAATTTTTTCCAGTGCCCATGTGTTCCAGATGCTTCCCTAGTTTTTCTTCTATTAGTTTGAGTGTGTCTGGTTTGATTTGGAGGTCCTTGATCCACTTGGACTTAAGCTTTGTACAGGGTGATAAGCATGGATCGATCTGCATTCTTCTACATGTTGACCTCCAGTTGAACCAGCACCATTTGCTGAAAATGCTATCTTTTTTCCATTGGATGGTTTTGGCTCCTTTGTCAAAAATCAAGTGACCATAGGTGTGTGGGTTCATTTCTGGGTCTTCAATTCTATTCCATTGGTCTATCTGTCTGTCTCTGTACCAATACCATGCAGTTTTTATCACTATTGCTCTGTAATACTGCTTGAGTTCAGGGATAGTGATTCCCCCTGAAGTCCTTTTATTGTTGAGGATAGCTTTAGCTATCCTGGGTTTTTTGTTATTCCAGATGAATTTGCAAATTGTTCTGTCTAACTCTTTGAAGAATTGGATTGGTATTTTGATGGGGATTGCATTGAATCTGTAGATTGCTTTTGGTAAAATGGCCATTTTTACTATATTAATCCTGCCAATCCATGAGCATGGGAGATCTTTCCATCTTCTGAGGTCTTCTTCAATTTCTTTCCTCAGTGTCTTGAAGTTCTTATTGTACAGATCTTTTACTTGCTTGGTTAAAGTCACACCGAGGTACTTTATATTATTGGGTCTATTATGAAGGGTGTCATTTCCCTAATTTCTTTCTCGGCTTGTTTCTCTTTTGTATAGAGGAAGGCAACTGATTTATTTGAGTTAATTTTATACCCAGCCACTTTGCTGAAGTTAAAGAACCAAAAAAAAAATCTTACATCATAAATTGTTCTTTTATCACTGTTACTTTTAAAATTTCAGATATAGTGGAGTGAAAACAATATCCAAGGCTTTAAAGCATATGTATTCCTAGTTTTAGAATTATTCTTTGCTTCCTTTATTCTAATAACGTCATCTTGTCCCCTGTAGGTTACGGTCTTTGGTCAAGCAATTAGAGCGAGGAGAGGCCTCTGTGGTAGATCTTAAGAAGAATCTGGAATATGCAGCCACAGTGCTTGAGTCTGTATATATTGATGAAACAAGGTAAGTTAGAAGCAATGCTAAGAAAGTAAGTATCAAACAGTCCCATCCCATCCTGTCACTCCCCTCCTCCCACAGCCCTCTCCTGTGCCCGATCTGGGGTATGGGTCAAATCTCTGACTCTGAAACATTAGTTCCAACAAACAGGAAAGAGCTGGAACTATTCTTCCCTCAACTGTGAGAGGACCAACAGAATTTATTGCACAGATGACTGGATGATAAAATGATGTGAGAGTAGATAGGACAGTTCTTAAAGGCTGCTAAGGTTTTCCCTGTTGTAGAGTCCACTGTGATGGCTCAAATGCATGTTTGAATCCACCCTCTGCATTAGCAACTGGAGGTTTCCAGAGTGATTCAATTCCCAGTATCCCTCCTTCAGCAATCATTTCCACTTAAATTGCACAAGTACTACAGCAATTGTAGCCACTGAAATTGATTTTGAAAGAAATAGAACCACTTTCCCATTGGAAACTGTTAAAATGTTGAATGTGAAAGTCTCTCTAGTCAGGCTCCTCACTATTTGTGATGTCTTACTTCACTAAACTCGAATCTGCAAGGATTTCATGACAGTTTACACGTTGTTGGGTTTGTTTTTTTAAGGATGTAATTTATTGCTAATTTTAGGAATTTGACACCACAGTCTTTCCCCCTTTACCCAAATGAATACATCTAAACAAACAACAATGATGTACAGCACCATTATTTTGATGTTTACTTTAACTGCTTGTTTCAGTAAGGCTTAAATAGAAGACATTCATTTTTTATTGGTTCTATTATAACTACTTTTGTTCCTTTCTAGTGCTCTGACATCTGAATAAGTCAGGCAATTCAGAAAAGTCTGTTCATAGATGGCTTAATTCACTGGGCTCAAATGAAGAATTGTATTTTTTGGGAAGTTTTCCTTGAATTTCAAAGTTCATGTTTCTATTATATCCTATTGAATAAAAAGGGCATTCATTGATATCAGTTAAAATCGTTGCTTCAAAGGACTTGGCTGTTGTAGTTTTCATCTTTAGGGATTTCTCCCAACACTATCACTGGTTGGGTCTTAGCTTTTTACACTTTTTTATACTTGTGTTTTTGGAGGACAGACTAGACTCATTCAGTCAAAGAGACCCATCAGTATGAGCAACCTTGCCAAAGCACTGCTGTGTGTACCCCTCCTCCTGTGTGTGTGTGCGTGTGTATGTGTGTGTGTGTGTGTGTGTGTGTGTGTGATAACCATGTCTTTGTATCTGCATTTTAGATGGGTAGAGAAAGGCAACCATTTCAAATAGAAAATTCTAGATGATTCAGATTCAGTCCCAGTGCCTTGTGTCTTATTTCTAGGCGCCTGCTGGATACAGAGGATGAACTTAGTGACATTCAGTCAGATGCTGTGCCTTCTGAAGTTCGGGATTGGCTGGCCTCCACCTTCACTCGGCAGATGGGGATGATGCTTAGGAGAAGCGATGAGAAGCCCAGGTTCAAGAGCATTGTCCATGCAGTGCAAGCTGGGATATTTGTGGAGAGGTAAAGGTGAAACTGATTGTTACACAAGGGCAAAACCAATAAGAAGAATACTAGGTCCTATAACTGTAAGCTTTCCTTTAATGTAATTTTTTAAATTAATTATTTTATTTGTTTACATCCCAAATGTTGCCCCCTTTGAGCCCTGCTCCCAGAGCCTTTAATGTAATTTTGATAACATAAAAACTCAAATTTCTGAGTAGAAACAGATATTTTCATCTCCATGACATCAAATGGACATGTTTTTCCCTTTGCTCAAAATTCCCATCTTAAGATTTAGATTAAGGTTAGCCTCATTTTTAAAGTCAGAACTCATCTGGTGCACATTTTTTAAATATATAGATAACATCAGAATAGACCAAGAGTACACTGAGGTCGCTGACCCAGGGAAGATAGTTTACTGAAGGGCTCTGAGTTCCCTGAGTCATAATTTGGTAGCTTTTTGATACTGAATTGTTCCCTACAAGAAATAGAATAATTTCTTCTACCAGACCTATTACAGTTACACATTTTAGAAGCCCCATGGTGGTGATTTTGAAGTTTACCTGGGACCTTTCCTTGCTTGCTTTAGAGGCTCTGGAGAGAAGCGTTTCTGCTGGGTCGTGTACACTGATCCTTGTTCATCACTGGGCACTACTCCTGCTGTCCTGCAGCAAGTGCTGCCAGGTCGCATGGTCATTTTAGTGATTTAGTGTTTAATATGGGGCACATGAACTTAATTTAATTTTGTTTCCTGTACCTAGCATGTTTGAGGTTGCTTTCATGTCTTTTGAATTCTTCACTGAGGGTACTTGAGTAAATTTAGAATTTCAAGTTCCTTGGGCCATCAAACTCCCTGGGTGTTTATCCCTTGACATAATGTGTACAACCATTCATTGTAAGCTGTTACATTATGTTTCCTCCTTCACCTTTCCCAGAATGTATAGACGGACATCAAACATGGTTGGGTTGAGCTATCCACCGGCTGTAATCGATGCACTGAAGGTAAGACTGATGGGAAGGCCTATGGGTAAGTGGAAACGATAGGTACAGTTCCTTTTGTCCTTAGAGAACAATATATTTTCCTCTCTGCCCTTTTCTCTTATTCATACCTTAATCTTTCTTTTTTTTTCTGTTCTAATAGTAGTACTGTGTTCTCAGTCTTTAACTTCCTAATTTTTTCTTCTAAATTAAACTCTGTGTAGATTTTGGTTTTACACAGTGATCTGCCATGGCAAGGTTCATGTAGCAGCAGCCACAGATGAGGTGCATCACAGCAAAACTGTTTGAACCGAGGAAGAAACTTGTTGGTTGTAATTATATCAGTACTTGATTGCCTGCCCCAAGTTTATTGTGTAAGATTAAAACCAAAACAACCCAAAAACAAACAAACAAAAATACACAAACAAGACCCAGAAATTTTTAAGAAAAATAAAATCAGAGTTAATCAGAGATTAGAGCTGAGGCTTGAACACAGTTTTCCCAGCACACGGTGCTTTCTTGGTAACATTTCATGATGTGATTGTTTTCTCCAGAGCCCTTGTCCCCCTCTGATATCCTGCTGTTTTCCCAAGACTTGCACTGAGCCAAGCATTCCATGGGAAGTCATTCAAATATGATCTTGGATTAAGGAGACCTTCATGGTAACACTCAACCAGGCTTATGCACCTGACTTCTCTGGACTCCACATAGATGTGTTCCTTGAGGCAGTATGAAGTCAGTTTCAGGGGTCCAAAGTGTTCCTGGTGCACTTAGGTCAGAGGGTGGGGTTGGCTAGGGCACAGTGTCTTGGGCTAGTTGATATTACTTGCTGTTTTGCACTTAACACCCATCCATTTGTGCAGCAGTATTGTGGAATTCTGACTTCTAGTATTGTCTTTCTCTAAAACATTCACCACGTATAATCTGATGATGTTTTCAGAAGATAAATTGCCCACTTGTGGAAAGAGGAGTGATGAGTGTTTCTTAAATAGCTTCGCATAAGAAGCAAGTCTCCTGGGGCCGTTCTGATTATATGTTCATGATTTTCCTTCTTGTTTAGAGACATTCACTGGCTGTGTTTATAAGATTCACATCTCTTTTTACTGTCTTTATTTTGTTTTCCTCCACTCAGCTTAAGAGCAAACACCCACATGCTAATGGCCAGCCCATCAGAGTAGTTTATAGTGAAGTTTCCCAGCTCAGCAGCAGAGCCCCTTCATGAGGCCTGTTTCCTAACACCCACAATGCAATTGCATTGATTTTCATAATTGAACTGAAACATTCAACATAACTCTTAGGAGCATTAGAAGCCGATTTAAACCTTTATTTCTGCCTTTGTCACAAACACAGATAAGTTCACTGATAGTGGGCTCTTTATGAGAGTATATCTTCCAAACTGGCATCTTTTTTTTTATGAATAACTGAAAAGTAAAAACTGTATCAACTTGTTATCTGGACAAACAATTATTTGATACCTTTGGAAAACAAACTCTCGGAAGTCTATGTGGCCTGAGAGAAAAACACTTGGAGTAGTCAGAGCAGGGACCAGCTTGCTCCAAATGACTGCCCTTCATATGTCTGCTGATGTATATGTGTGCATTAAGGCCAAAGCTTTTGCCTTTGACCCCATTGTTGGTCAAGAAGGCTCAAGTCCTTTCTACAATGTAATATCTTTCTGGTTGTCTGTCCTTCACTTGTCTTTTATTAGCAAGTGGATTGGAGAGCATAGAGTCAGAGTCTCCTTCTTTGTCTATCGGGGAAGAGGTTATTTGCACTGAGCTGCTGGAGCTCATGTGGAAATAACTACTGATTTCTTCTCATTCCAAAAAGCTCTCAAGGACTGAGAAAATTCAGTTGACTAACAACCATATTGTCATGTCAATGCATGAACATGGCATAGAATGACATTGAAGTAAGAGAATACTTAACAACTGATGGTCCAGATTTTGACTGGGTTGCATGTCACTCTTGGTACCGTCTCCATTTATATTAGCTTCTAATTTCACCATATCTCTAGTCTTTGGGGTAGGGTTCTAGATGCACAGAAATGACCTGTTCTTTAGAACATGTGTCCTGTAACTCAGGAATCAGCCCCTTGGATAAACTTTAAATGGGAGGAAGTAAGCAGTTTCCAGTTTCCTGTAGGCTGTGCTAACTGGGATGCTCTCTATATTGACTGGAATTGTCTCTGGGCTAAATTTGATAAAAGAAAGAGCATGTTTAAGGCACTTAAAATGTAAATTCCAGGCTCTGGATTCTTCAGAAGCCTACAACCTCCACAATTAGTACTTTCAGCGACTCCCTAATGGCTTGGCGTAAGAATAAAATACAAGACTAACAGTAAGGATTTCCTTGACATGAAGGCCCTGAGTGAATACCCACTGCCATCCACACTTCCTGCAGCTGTCAATGTCTTCCTCATGATTGGTTCAGACCATGGCTGTGACTCATAACACTCTAATTATGAAACTCAAGCAAAGCTCTAGGTTGTGAGTAAATTTTAACATCTATGACCTCGGTCCTCATTGAGTACTTTGGAAATGTACCCTATGAATCAGAGAATGGATTGATTGGATTTACCAGTGTCATCTGTAGGCAGTGGGGTCACATGAAAGGTTGCCAGTGAGATTATTAAGTAGTTCTACCACCATGTGACACTGGACTTTTTGTCTCTCCCAGGCTGTCTTGTGTAACACTGGGGAAAGTATAACTTTTTCTAGAGTTGGGGAATTTGAGAACTGTGAATTAATACTTTACACGACAGCTTTAATTATTTTAATGGAAGGGTAATTATTGCTAAAGGAAGTGAGTTTGCCACCAAGTTTAAATAGAAACAATCCAACTGAGATCCTTTGGTATGTTCTTTTTAATCTTTATATCAAGTTTGGCTTCCATGAGAGAATCCCCAGTGGTCTTAACCATGATGGTTGGAAGGGTTAGTGAGACAGGAGCACAGAGATGGGATTGCAGGGCCATCTTAGGATACGCTGAGCCTTTCATACTCATCCTTTTCTGATGCCTGAGGTACTGTCCAGGCCACAGCTTCCAGTCTTTGTGATCTCTTATGGGTCTGTGTTATCAAGAGAAAGTCAACATACATCCTTTAACTACCAAAGGAATACCTACGCTGCAATGAGGAAACCAAAACCCTGATGATTTAACTATGGTTTAAACACACATTTGTTTACTATGTCCAAAAGTGGCTGGTATTGTTGTGTTAAAAGCACACAGGATAATGTTTGCATTTATGCACCAGCCAGTATTTTTTTCACAAATAGGAATTTCATGGTGACAGATAAGGTGTGTGTCCAGTTTAGTTTTAAATTTACTTCTTTCACCAACACGCTATACCAATTAGAGAAATATGTTATCATATTCCTGGCTCCAGAAGGCCTTTTACTGTTCATGAAATGAGTGTTTTCTCTTGGGTTTCAGCTTAGCTATTGAAGTGTAAGTGGTATTCCATTTCCATGTTCAGTCTCAAAACATGCTTCTGAACACTTTTAAATGAGTCAGGTCTGGGCTCAGAGAATGTCATTGCATAGGATGCCTGTCAGGAGCCATAATGGGACAAGCTAATAACTAGCAGGTGATCATCCTGAGATGGCCTCTCTTGGATCATTATATAATCTGTGACTAGTTTGCCCTTATTAAGCAAGACTGTAAGGGATTCATTTTAAGAAAGATCCCTTCTCTTAAAATGCTTTTCCTGTTATTATTAAACACATATAACAATCATTAAGTAATAGCACACCCCTTTGGAGCAGATCTCTTCAGGTCTATGAAGATGTACTGTCTCATAGTGATGGTATATAGACAAATAGATGACTTCTTAAGTCTTAATAATGATCCTATAAGAATTCCTAAAATTATAACAGTGATTATTAAGCTCTTTTATAGTGGAACTGCTATTAAGTCTTTTTATGATTGTCAAAACTGCAGTGAGAACTCTGCCAGTCTCCCAAGTGTCACCAGCTCTTGGTAACTAGACTTTCTCCTACTCAGAGCACATTCCAAGAGGTTGTAAACAATTAACCAAAGGTCATAAAAAGGGAACTAATGATTTGTTATAGGTTCTAGAACAGAGGATAAAATATTGACTGGGTTTATCTATACAAAACTTCACTGATAACTTAGTTATGGTTTTAAACCTTCAGTGAACCTGTAGAGCTGAGACAAGTGATGGATGTTTAGCCAGATAATTACTCCTAATGGATTTGCATGTAAACATTCTCTGTTGTAAACTTCTATTTTGATTTATGATTTGATTTTTTTGTCTGAACTTGTGATGAACTTTGTAACATGTGATCAAATATTCTGAAAGATGTTTAAGTGCTGAGGACAAAGAGAAGAGTCAGGACTGGGTTAAGAAGAACTGAGCTGAGAGAGGAACTGAGCTGAGCAGAAGTTTTTAGACAGAACACTTTTTAGAAAGAACTGAGCTCAAGAACTTAAAAGTATAGGCATAGATAGCATTGGGAGAAAAGGCATTGAGAGTAAGAACATTATTGTGGCCTCAGAGCAGGAAGAGAGAATAATATTAGAAGGAGAATGCAGAGTGGAATAACTTAGAGGCTATAGGTAGCATAAGAGAGCAATGTGCAGAATGTGGGGGGAAAGAGGATAAAAAGAAGAAGCTGCAGAGAGCAGAAGGAGCTGGCAGGTTTCTCCTTTCCATGGGACAGAACAAGTCATTTCTTAATAACAAGACAGACTTAGTCTTATTAAAAGGAACAAGATTTTTTCTTACAAACTTGGGTTTAATTCATTTAGCATTAAAAGGGTAGAAGCTTTTTCTTTCTCTATGCAATAAAGTTTGGAGCTCATTTTTCATCCAAAATGAGTGAGTTCTTTCTGCACCAGTGCTTGGTCTTTTGCTCCATATGCATATGTAAGTATGGATGTATGTGTAAGTATGTGACTGTGAGAAAGTATGCATGTGTATGTGTAAGAATGTAATTGTCAGAATGCATGTAAGCTTATCCCAACTAGTGTGAGTGGAAATGTATAAATGCACATTAATGAATCTGTATATGAACTTATATAAGTTTATGCATATTTGCCTATGTAAAAGCTTTTTATTCTGAAAGCACTATTCACTTCTCTTGGTTCAATAGACGTTTGTTGCTCCAAACTTCCCCCTAGCCTGAAAAGCAAGAGTTGTAGGGACAAAAAGGGAAAGTCTCTAGCAATTAATCCTTTCCTTTATCTCCTGATGTTTTAAAAAGAGGTGCTAAGTTCTAGGGCCTGCAGTTTCTGGCCTCAGAGGAACACAGAAGATGGGTCAGCTACAATAGCATAGCATAGTAAAGTAGGCATAGATAAGTAAATCAGTTACAATAGCATAGTAGACTTAGATAAGTAAACTTTTTATTATTATACAGCAACCCTAATTATCTCATAAGACAAAGCCTTATCCCATGCCGACTCTCTTTCCCCTCTGCTGCCTCAAGAAGAACCTACAAGAAAGAAGACCCCCCCACCAGGGTGGACCCCCAGCAGATGGTAGTGGAATGGAGAGAGTTAAGATGAGTTATATGCCCTAGCTAGTTTGAACTCAGACTAGTAGCTAATGGGATTGAATGAAGGAGTCTGAGAGGAAGCCTTGGTTTGAAAGGCGTATGTGTCTTTTTCCACTTGTGTCCCAAGTATCTGCTTCCAATCGGCTTTGAGGAATTAGGTAACTGTCCATTTTCTCATCTGTACAATATAACTACTAATACCACCTAAGAAGTGTTTGATAAATTACTTATTTTTTACCAGCCATAATGCCTGTCAATATTTCTGTAGATAGTAAATGTCTTTGATATTTTTAACAGTAAATGTTCTTATATTACCACACTAGAAAGCAACTGAGAGACTTTAGAGTCTTGAGCTGTTTAATTGTAAGTGTGGGCTATAGAAGCTCTCTACCATGGATCAATTAGCAGTTCATAAGTGATGTGAACTAATAGTGCTTTCTCCCTGCTCTGTCCTGCAGGATGTGGACACATGGTCCTTCGATGTCTTTTCCCTCAATGAGGCCAGTGGAGATCATGCTTTGAAGTTCATTTTCTATGAATTACTCACACGTTATGACTTGATCAGCCGTTTTAAGGTCAGCACCTCATTGAAAAGATAAACTGCATGTGCGTGTCCATCCTTATGTGACTTCAATGTCAAGATGAAGGAAATCCCTCTAAGTAGATAGGAAATTGCTGTGGGCAACTGTGGACATGATTCTGGTGGGACTGTGGTTTCTTATTTCTGGAGGTCTCTTTCCTTTGCATACTGACTGGTGAATCTTGCTGAAGGCAGAGACTGGAGACCCATCTTCTTAGAAGCAGTGCCTGCAGTAGCTGAGTCTCCCATAGGTGCTGCCTACCAATCTCATTTCATAATAATTATGTGCACTACTGATCAGTCTTAGCAGAACGATAGAAAGGGGGCAGAGTAAGTTCAACAGCTTCTATAAACTTTCCCCTACCTCATGCCTCATTCACACCAAACTCCCACTTATCATCCATGCCAGAGCACTGGTATTTCCCAACCTCCTATGCTTCAGATTAATTCCTTGCTTTAAATAAGGAGAATAAATCATCTCCAGGGTCAGTCTCTCAGCCACCACACTGCACACTGTACACTGCAGCAATCAGGCCAGAACCTCAAGGGAACCCTTATCCAATTGATTTTCTCAGACTCCAATCATTGTGTGGCTGTGTCTCTGGAAAATGCAGGTTGTTTTATGCACAAATGTTGATCTGTGGACAGAAAATATCTATCACTTTCTTAAGGGCTGTATTGAAGCATGTGCTTTCTACACACCAAAAATAACTCTTACATCAGTGTTGTTTGTCCTACCTTGTGCCTACATAAGAAGCCTTCAAGAAAACATAGGTGCTGGGGACACTTTTCTCAGAATAAAGGCTGTATGTACACCCATGCTTAGCTTCTCACCGGTTCATAGATTCCCCACAACATCCAAAGGCCCCAGGTTCCCTGGATCTTTAGTTTGAATAACAATAAACAGTGCTTACTTACTTTAGTTTCATAAGAAAGGATCTTGAAAAATAACCCTAGCTGGCTTTGAACTTGTAGAAATCCTCTTTTCTCTTCCCTGGGAATTCTACAACTAAAGGGCATAGTTGAGTTTTTAAAAATCCCCTGATGAACAGAATGTAAGAGACTCATTATGGTTATTATAGTTGAATTCCCTTAGCTTTTCTTTTGAATCTTGTTAGTCTCTAGGGACATAGACCCTCCCCATAACCTGCAGCCTTGGACTAGGGATTTTATCTCAATTCATAGCAATAATCTCACAACTAACATGCTAAATATTTAGAGGGCCCTCTTATTTGTACATAAAGTGGGAAAGTGAGCTGTGTATATTTCATATATTTGATCTTGTAAAGCAATCAAGGCAGTTGAAAATATTGTTCTGATAGACTGGTAGTTCTGAGAAAACATGCACATCTCTATGTCTTAAGAAAAATAGGTAGCATACTTAATTCACTTGTTAGAAAACGTAAGCGATACAAAAAATAGGTTGTAAAATCATTGTGAAACAGATGTAAGCTGTCACTGGTGTAATTTCTTCAAAGCCGTGCTCTTTAAAAGGTATCATTATGTGCATTTGAAATATGGAGAAACGTGATATGGTAGTCAGTGTGTATGGGAGAGGAACAGGCTATTTTGTTTGTTTTAGTCACCCAATAATCTACATAATGAGTGACTTGCAGTTCAGAATGATACCTTCTGTTGATGAACTATTACAAATGGTTAAAGATCACATAAGTCACAGTGCTTAGCAGTTCTGTAAGTTCCTCCACAGTTTATGACATTGAGGTCCTGCATAACATCTACTCCCTCTTAGGATTGGAGAAAAAGGCTAAAACAAATAAAGGATAAAGAAATATGGAACTTTAGGAGTCACCCTTAATAGGGTTGCATGCATACACATGAAAACCCCCTAGTTTATTTTTTAAACAAAATGTATTAAAGATGAATCTATATAGTTCTTTGGCAATTTGTAAGACTGATTGTTCTTCACACAGGGAACTAGTGTTAGACTTCTAAGTATCTAACAGTTTCACCAGAGAATTTTATTAACTATGGAGCATTGTGGCTTCCTCCTGTGATCTACAACAGCCCTCAAAATAAGCAAAGCAGGGAC
This sequence comes from Rattus norvegicus, assembly GCF_021556685.1. Taxonomy (NCBI): domain Eukaryota; kingdom Metazoa; phylum Chordata; class Mammalia; order Rodentia; family Muridae; genus Rattus; species Rattus norvegicus. Next base: position 86,410,109 of record NC_141537.1, on the reverse strand, counting down.
CTTAGTGTTTCTCATAAGATAATCCTGTCCGGAGTGAATGAAGTTTACTATTCTCTTTCAGATACCCATTTCTGCACTTGTCTCATTTGTGGAGGCCCTTGAAGTTGGTTACAGCAAGCACAAAAATCCTTACCATAACCTGATGCATGCCGCCGATGTCACACAGACTGTGCATTACCTCCTTTATAAGACGGGAGTAGCAGTAAGTACAGATGGGGACTCGTATTTGTGTTGGAGGGTGCTCCAGCTATGATGAGGGTGAGCCCAGAGTGAATGCATTGCCTTGTGAACTCAACATCTCCTGATCACACTGGAGAGTGTTGAGGTGCTCTGCAGTGCTCCTCTGATCCTTATGGAGAGCCTGGGGGTTCTATGTGATGTTCTTACTTGTTCTGGGCCCATTAAAATCAATCATGACCAATTAAAAAATATTTACTAGAACTAAGTACATATTACCACCTATAGAGGTGATCATCTTGAGTTATGACATCTGTCAATTAATTTGAAATTATATTCAGTAGATTTGTCCACCATTACTCAAACTCATATTTGACTTAAACTATTAGGTCTTTTTCAGAAGCACTCTGGTTATTTACATCTTATGCAGTTTTTAAAGAGTCAATCTTTACTTTGAATCACTTGAAATATTATTATGATTCAACCTTTAAGTTCTTTAGATCAATTCAGATGTCTTTTCTATAATTCATTTTATTAACTGGTTTGTTCAAGTTAATTGTGCTTTTGATTTTTTAACTTTTTATTTTGTTTCTTTACTTCTTCTGCATGAGTATGAGAGCATTATAATGCACTACAATAGGCATGTAGATGTTAGAAAACAGTTTGTAGGAACCAGTTATCGCTACCTTGCAGAGACCAGAAAAGAAGAAAAAATATAGCTAATTTTGACTAAACATGCTAGGAAGCAACATAGAAAAAAAAAAAAAGAAAGGTTCTGATCAATTTCATGTTCATTTAATTTCTGTCAAAGCCCAAATCTTAAAGGAGATATAAAAAGAAAAAGATTATAACCCAAGTCTTCAGTGTATTCACTAGCTAGTATCAGAAATATACATGCAAGCAAATCCTTAGAGAAATGTGGGTAAATTAAATAATATACCACATACATGAATAGAAGCATGAGATAATATCTACATGCTGGTATAATTATAATATTTATTACTTGTCAAGTATAATTGTATTGTACCATAAGTATATTTTTTACATATATGCTTTCTACCAGTAAGGGTAATTTGATGAAAATTTTAGTTACGTATGGTTCCTATAGTATTATCTTTATAAGTAGCCTATAAAATTATTATTATATAAGTGCTACATACAAATATATATAATTAATCACTATGGAAAATATTTGGAAAATGATTTTTAAATATATTTTTGATGGTTTTGAATTGCTGTTGAAAAATTCTAGCATTTGAAATACTTTTATTAAACATCTTCTTTCTGTTCTTTGGGGAAAACAAAAGAGTCATCAGGAAGCACCTTTGTCCACTGAATCATCCATCCAGCCTACTTTCCTTTCTTTACCTCCATATAAGCCATTGATTATAATGTGCATAGATTTAGTAGTACAGAGAAAATCCCCAAACAATGAAGAGACTCTAGAAAAAATAATTCGTCGATTCATAGATCACACTGGACAGCAAGGAGATAGAGATAAAGTTTGGAAGCAAAGTCTAGAAGATAATTTACTAAAGCTAACAAATCAAAATAAGGCCGTAATATCAGAATTATAACATAAAAAGAAGCTAAGATTATGTAAACATGGCTTAGGATAGAAGATACAGAAAATTATAGCACAGCATGAACAACAGAAAGAGAAATTTAAGACTTGGCAATGTGGCCTAGAAGAAACACTAGAATTGAAGACATGGGAAGTTATAGATCAGAATAAGAGAAAAAAGATGAAAATGAAAGTGGATAGGTAGGCACTGGGCAGAAATTGCCTATTTCATTTACAGACAAAATACTGTCCACAAAAGGATACACTATACAAAATAGTTGACTGATAATCTCTGCCAAGTCAGAATAATCAGCCCTTCAAACTTTTGTGTTACAAAGGTCTGTCAGATGATCCTGGGCCAGAAGGCTGAAGAGTGATACTCTTGTGTTTGGCTAACAGGGGATTGTATAGGTAGGCAGTTGTCTCTACAACTTGTCTCAGTTCTGGAAGTCATGTTAGACTTCCTATATTTTCAGATGGTATTGGTCAATCTCTGATTTCTGGTGGAGTTGAAGATGAATTATAGTCTCATAGCCTACCCAGGCTATTTAATATTGAGAAAACATATTTAATTAGATAGTGTATACAAACTAGCCAGGACATAAAATATTAATTTTCAGCTTTTCTTAAGTTAGGATTAGATAAAAGAGTGTTCTATTTGACAAAAATGATGATCTAGTTGTTAGGTATACCTTATACTTTATAAATTACAGAATGGTAATAGTTTTGCTCAGCTTATACCTGAGAGAAAAGTTCTTTTTTTTTAATTAGACAGAAAGGGTGAAATATGGATTGATGTATATATGCAGATAAGGGCAGGCACAAGATAAGGCAAGGCCTGTGATTGGGCAGTGAAAAAGAAAGGTGGGGGCAGAGTTTTTGAAAGACAGAAGAAAGGGGAGAAGGAGAGGAGAAATGAAGATAGAGGAAGAGAAGGATGACCCACCCCCATGTGGCTTTACATCACCACAGGGAGGTATGACAATCTTATAAGGGATGGATAATTACATGACAATTTGTCTTATCTAGGTGGGCAGTTTATATCAGTATTAATTGGCTCTGAGTTTATTGTGTGAACATTTTACAGAGTGAGAATTTACTGATATAAATCCAATTGAAAAATTGAAAGCTTCTAGAGTTTTGATTTTATCAGGATGCTGGGAATGGGAGCAGAGTCCTCAGCAAGAGAGCCTTGAGTTAAATGGTCTCTGTATGGTACTGGCATGACTGATTCACCTTGAGAGCTAGATGGATGGCCACTGATGGGCTTAGCCATGGAGGTGGAGAGACCGCATCAGAGAGTAGCAAGAGGTAGTGTGGGATGGAAATTGGGAACTTAGAGAGTTGGGTGAAGATGGTTTGAGAGCCCTGGGCCAAGTTTGACTGAGATGAAAATACCCCACAGGTGCCATGTGACTCATCAGCGCCGGCAATAGCGTGGGTTGGTGACTTCTTTTTTAATATTTATCACAACAGCTTTCCATGCATTTCCACATTGAGATTACCTATAGAACACCTATAGAAATCAGTTTTTGGCTTCTATTTGAATTTATAATGCGTCGAATTTTTGTTTCTACAGCTTGCACTGGGGCATCTCTTCTCCTGTGAAGTCCTCTCCTCCGTCTTAGGAACAGTTTGTTCCCTCTCAGTGAGGATCATCTCAGTGTGGCCTGGGTTAATGTGACCATGAGTGCTATATGTTTGGCACATGTCTTCTTAACTTGGGTATATGCAGCAACTAGGAATCTATATGTAACCCCATTAATTCTCATGTGCTGTCTACACCTTTGAGTACACTCTGCAAAAATTGAGCTCTGTTTGTGGATCAGTGACCACAAGTCCAGCTCCACTGTTTGGACTTGCACACAGCTTCTGACTCCACTGGTATTGATTCTTGGACTATTCTATGAACTGACACTAAGTATTTTTCCACTGATCTCTTAGAAAAACTAAAACAAAGAAAAAAGGAAAAAGTAAAACCATCACAGGATCAGCTCTCACAGCTCCTTTAGCATGATACCTTTCAGATGCTGGCTGCACTTTGGATATGCACACAATTGACGGCCTGAGACATTTGTGAATGTTTCAAAATGAAAATAAACAAAGATTTGAACATCTTGATTTCCATGATTTTGTGGGTCAAGAGAATGGCAATCTGTTCTCACAGCTCTCTATAGGCCTGTGAACGTAAGACTGTTCAGGCCTGACAAGCAGCTACAACCTAATACACAGATGCCTTTTCTGTACAGTGGCTCAGTTAGTAGCTCACTGAATTAAATTTGGAACACAGTGGAAGGAGTGGGCCTTGGGGCTAGATATTCTAGACATAAATCCCTGTTTGAAAAAATCCCTGCTTAATGGTTATTAGATATTATGACCAGTGATAAAACACTTGAGTCTGTGTACGCAGATTTCCTCCTTTCTGAAATGTGAGAAAGATTTTACCTTAAAGATAGCTATAAATAATCAAAAATATTGAGTATTTTATCCATCAATTTAAAATATATTAATACCTGATTATTTTAGAATGTCCCTCAAAGCCATTATTTTTTTTAATTTTTATCAAATGGCTCATTTTAAAAAGATACTATTAAGACGCCATTCCAAAATCAAAGAGAACTTGTTTATTGTGATAACAGAGTTTCTACTCAGACCAACAACCATATGAAATGATAATTTCATGAAAACATGGAGGAAAACAGATGTCTACACCAAAACAGACTCGTGATGATGAGGACTGAAGCAGAAGAGCACACATTAAGTCTTACCTGTGAAGACATGGAACAGATACAGACATGTCCACACTGAGACCCATGATTAAAAATGTAGGATCGTCTATAAAGAGAACTGAAGAGAGAAAACTGTAAAACTCCAAGAGCTCAAATCTAACATTTAAATGAGTGCAGTAATATGTTGCGCATTAAATAGGAAACCATTATATGATATAGATGGCAATTTTCCTCAAAATAATAGATATTAATCCAATTTTAAAAATTAATGGGTAACTTGATAACCCAAGTCTGAAATTCATATAAAAGGTATATTTGCTATGTAAGATAAGGCAGTTTCAGAAAGAAATTATATATAACAGGAAGGTAGTTCTTATTTCACTAATGCTAACATGTTTGCAAAGCTCTAGAAATAAAATGAGAAAATTAGACATACAATAATGGATTTTCAGTTTCAAACCATACACTCAAAGGTTTATTGAGCACTTACTGTGGTAAGCTGGCAATTGGTTAAACCACCTTGTGGTGATAGTATTAGGTCGTGAGGACTTGAGAAGTCATGGGATAGTAAGGTCAGAGCTCACAGAAGTAGAATTGGTGTCCTTTAAATGGAGACTCAGAATTTGCTTCCTCTTCAATCCTGACCCCTTGCTCTTCCATTAGGGGCACAGCTTTGTCCTGCTACATGGTGTACTATCACCTCTAACCAGCTGTCCACCAGGCGTGGGCTCAAACCTTTGAATCCATGACTCAAAATCCACCTTTTTTCTTTCTAAGATGATACAGTAATGGAAACCTAGCAAAAGTAACTACTGCTCATTGTCTTCTTAAATGTTTAACCAAATAGACCTTAGCATCTACAATAAAATACAGGTTCCTGTAAATCAGTTCTCAGTCTGAGGAAACTGCTCTATCCCTGAAAACTAAGTTTCTTTGGTATTTTATTATGGTTATGGTGGGCCTAGCCAACTAATACAGTAGCACAGCCAAACTGGCCTCAGGTCTAACTTCTTTTCTTGAAATTCATTCTTTTTTTAATTTAATGTGTATGAATTTTTGACTGCTTATACATACACACATCAAGTGCAGTCCTGCTGCCCATGTATGTCCACCTAGTAGAAAGTCTCATATTTCCTGGAACCAGAGTAATAGGGGAACTCTGAGCTGTCATGTGGGTGCTGAGAACAGAATCCAGGTCCTCTGCAAAAGTAGCAAGTTCTCTTTATCAATGAGCTGATCTCTCTGTCGCCCCTGGGTTTGACTTCTATGGTCAGGCATTGAAGTATTTGACCATAATTCTCCAGTTATCTTTAAGGAAAGAGAACTCCTCATATGTCCTAATCCTCATGGGTGTGTACTAGAAGGTAATGTAGTGCAGGCTGAAGCAGAAGCTAACTAGTGCTCTGAGCTCATCTAGTCAGCATATTATCATACCGATCATGCACAGTTTCCCACAGTATATCAATATGAATCAAACAGTTACAGAAAGACTCTGAAACATTTATGCTAATACGAGTTAACACTAATGTGCATCAACGGTGTCACATCCAACGATGTACTGTGCTTATTTATTTGCAGTGTATGTATGTATGTATGTATGTATGTATGTATGTATGTATGTATGTATGTACATGTGCATGTGCAGGGACATGTGTGTGTGTGTATGGGCAGACAAAAGACAGAAGACAACCTCAGATGTTCTTCATTGGGTCCTATATACGTTGTCTTTGAGACAGAATCTCCTGTTGACGATTAGGATAAATTGACTGGCCAGTGAGCCCCAGGGCTCTGTCTCTTTTCATCTCTCTAGGCCTGGGATTACAGGCACCATACATGACTTTTCTTGTGGTGCTGGGAACAGAACTCCGGCCTTTGTGTTTATATTACAAACACTTTATCTGCTTGTCCTTCTCTCTATGACCTATTGCTTGCTTCTTGTTTCTTGCTTCCTTCTCTCTCTCTCTCTCTCTTTCTCTCTCTCTCTCTCTACTATCTTTCAGTATTGGTTTGTGAAGGTACAAATAGAAAATCATGTAAAAATAGAAGCTGCTGCTCATACAGCAGAATCACAACTTAGAGTAATGTATCCTGCAGAAGTGGAAATTGACCCATGTCTGTTTCCTTCAGATTTTCTCTGTGGTACACAATTCTTCTCACCCACCCACATACCTAAGCACACAGCATTTTTGAGCCACACAAGCCATAGTTCAAAATATACCACCTCCTGGTGTCAAGGAAGCTCTGTCAGTGAATTGTCTGTGACAGATGAATTTGGAAGACAAGAAAAAAAATCAGTCAGATAATTCTGGGACAAAAATGGCTTTGGAACTTAAGTTTCTGATCGCTTATATTTTGACTTAAAATCTCTGCATTTACAGTAGTTAAGTTGGAAACGACAAGGAAATTTGAGTTATATTAAATATGAATCCCAATATTCCTCATAATGTCTTCTTCCACCTTTTCTGTTTTGACTCTTACCAAGGATGCCGTCGTTCTCACCCAGGGAGTGTTTGGTACTGGTGCAGTGTTGGGAGGCTGTGCATAATCTGTTGTTCTCTTGACTATAACTTCTTTTTATCCATTATCGTACATTCAGTTCTAAGTCCCATGGCTTCTACTTCCGTGCTATGCACACATGCTCTAAGAACCTTTCATTCTTCCTCTCTATTCAGATAAATGTTCTTCCCAGACTGTTGGGCTGGCTCTGCTGCTCTCTGGGACATAAACACTACTGACTGTTGAATTGGTTTGCAGACCTCACTCACTCTGGCTTTTAATGCCTGCTGTTTCAGAGCCCTTAGTCTGTCCGGTTGCTCACTCAGGCCAGGAACTAATTCCTTGGCTCAAGTGGACACGTCTTCTGAAAGTCCTCCTCCATGTCACTCTCTCCCCATCACTGATGTCTGGACTTTGTGAAACTGTTTTATGTCCCTCCCCTTTTCTTCCAGATATCATTTTCCCTGCTTCTTATCCCCAAGCCAGTAAGTGTGCTGATCATTGCAAGGCTCTGGCTTTAGTTTCTAAAGTACAGGTTAGGTTTTGCTCTGTGCCTGTTTGATCCCTTGCTCTTTGGGTTTATGAGAAGCTAAGTGATAACTAAGAATAGCCAATGGTATATCTGGGTGGGAAGGAAGTGTGTCTGATATTTGTAATGTGGGAAGTATTCTTTTTCAGGGCTTTCTGCTGCCTGGACTACTAATGTTTTGTGACTTGGATTTACTTAAGCGCTATGATAATTTCCCATCCACCATCATATTTTAAAACATGACATTGACTTTGTATGGCTCTAGAATAAGACTTGTATACAGGGAATGGCTCAAAAACAGATACATGACAATAGGGTGTTAGGGAAGCAAAGGTATCGGTATAGAGAGGTGCAGAGGTGTAAGCCTGTAATTCTAACACTCAGGAGGCTAAGAAAGAAAGATTGCTGTGCGTTCAGAGCCAGATTAGATGACATAGTGAGTTTGAACTTTGGTGTGAGACCCTTTATCAAGAAAAAAAAAGAAAAATGTGATATATGTTGACAATATCAAGAAGAGGTATACTATGATGTTAAACATACATAAGTTTACACAAAATTAAATAAATATAGAATATAGATAATTGAAATTTAACCTAAAGTATGACTTGGCACATGACCAATTGTCTAACTTTCAGTGCAGCTGCCCAACTAGTTTCTTCATGGATGTGTAAAGATACATGAGTTTCTACATTTAAGAAAAGGATACAGGGGCCTGAGAGATGGCTCAATGGTGAAGAGCATGGGGTGCTCTTCCAGAGGACCCAGGTTATTTCTGGCATCTGTATGATGACTCACAATCTCTGTAATTCAGTCTGATGGCCTCTTCTTGCTTCTATGGGAAGAATGTGCATGTGCTGCACAAACATACATGCAAGAAAAATGACATGTGCCACTGTGTGTACATGTGAGGAAGTCCTCTTTGTGCGTCTCAGAGATTGAACTCTTGTCCTTAGGCTTGGCAGCATGCACTTTCACTGTGCATCTGCATAGCCTTTTCATCTCATTTCAGTAATTTTTTCTTAGTCTTTTCTTTCTTTCTTTCTTCCTTCCTTCCATTCTCCCTTCTTTCCTTTTTATTTATTTTTATTCCTTGAACCTCTATTTGTAATTTTCAGGGATATTTTTAGTAGGTAAAAGATAGTATTTTTTTTTGAATTTCATGCTATAAATATTTACTAGAAATATTTGTTAAAACCGAACTGTCCCCCCACCCCTTATTCTTTACCTTAACGAAGTCATTTTTTCATAGATTACAATCATTTTCAGTATTTTCCTTAGTTAGCAACCAAAATTAACAATCATTTGAAAGAAATACTTAAAGTGGAGAACTACAAAATGTGTATGATTATTATTAACCACTTCGTATGAACATAAGCCATGCAAATATATCTCATGTACTCACTGTGTGCTTTTTTTTTCTAAGTTGGGTGATTTGAGTTCCCACTTTGTCTCTCACCAGCCCTCTGAAAACTTGACTTCCTTTTGTTTAAAGTGAAGTGGGACCATAAAAATACTCAAAGTGCATTAGTTACTCTTCTGATTCTTTGACAAGACAACCAGAGTCAACTTAAAGAGCCAGTTTTTTGGCTTATTGTTCTTGGGGACGAGTCCACGAGAGCAGAACGGAGGCACAGCAGCAAGCTCCAGAGCAGCCAGAAATGGTGCAAGTCTTTAAACTCTTGAAGCTCACCTCCACTGACTACTTCCTCCCAGACCTTCCCAAACAAGGCCACTCCTCCCAAACCTTTCCAACAGTGCCACCAACTGGAGACTAAGTACAGATCAAACTACACAGGACACAGAGTGGAGATGATAAAGTTTTACAGATCTCTGTGGATTCACAGTTGTCACATATGTTTTGACAGCCATGGTGTCTGTAACTATACAATGCATTCAACTTGGGTTCTATAGAAATGCCAACTTCATATGTCATTGTTCATATTTAATTGGTTTATATCACATCTGATCAAGAAATTGTAATGGCTGAAACCAATCAAGAGGGCTTGGAATAACCATAAAGAATGTGGTAAACATCAATTCAACCAGTGATGTAATTGAGCAGAGAGTATGAGTGGGTGTCCTATGAGTCCTGAAGGTTATTCTGTCTATACTGGGATGTCAGGGTCCAAGGGGGTACATCTGCAAGTCATGGGGTCCATTCAGTGGGACTCAGTTAAGGGAACATCCAAGAACAGAGTGGTTTTTAAGCCCCTATGTATATCAGGATTATCTGGGAGACTTGATAGAGTAAAGATTGCTGAGCCATAATTTATAGAGTCTGATTCACTGGGATTAGGTAGAGCCAGAGAATTTGCTTATATTTGTAGAAACTTCCAGATGTTGCTAATTCTGCTACTTTAGGACAGACTTCAGAAACTATTGAACCATGAGTTTGATTAGAATCATGCCCTGCAAACATCAGTTTACACAAGGAAGAAAAGTGTCTTTTCTCTACACGTGTGTCTATGCACACCGTAAAGGACATTTCTCCCATAGTCAGACATTAGTGTTTTTTACGCTTAGTGCTTGATATTGTGTTAAATATTTAATGATGTCTGTATGAAAAAGAGAGAGTATTGTGTTGATTTTTTTCTCACTGGAAGGGGAAGGTGAGAAAGAGGAAAGGAAAGAGAAATAAGGATTTTATTTTAAAGTTGGAGGAATATATGGTGAGGACATTTAAAAGTGCTTCATGTTGACTGTCACTGCCTTTCTGGAAACTCAGATCAGAGAAATAGTTCTCTCACATGTTGTGTACACACCACAAATTCACAGTCTCCTCTATGAGGAAAAGCCCATACTACTTCTTGATTGGTGGTAGTAAACAGCTGCAGGGTAGAAGGCAGAAGTGTGGGTGTATTGTATGTGTGCTGAAAGGTCTGAAGAAGAGAGATGATCTGATTGCCATGAATCTCCCTTTCAGAACTGGCTGACGGAGCTGGAGATCTTTGCAATAATCTTCTCGGCTGCCATCCATGACTATGAACATACTGGAACTACCAACAATTTCCACATTCAGACTCGGTGAGGGTTGAAATGTTTGTAAAACAGGCAGAAGGGGGCAGGGATATAATTTTAGATGACAATGAGGCATGAGCCTGTCATTTTCCTTTTATGTGGTAGCTCTATGTTGAATTTAGGAAAGTTTAATTTATAAACAAGATACAAGCCTGGGCAGCTTCATTGAACACACAGCATTTAAAAAGAAAACTACCTGCTGCTATTTCTCATATTTTATTCAGATCTGGAGTGGGTCCCCCTTTCTTCACTATGGTAATGTTTGCTCATTATTTATGTATGTTCTGTTCCTACCCTACTGGTTTCTAATGGGTGTGGTACAGGTGCATAGAGCCCCAGGTGTCATGTAAATGATGTCACTAAGCTCAGATAATCATTGAAGAGCTTCAGTTATGTTAACAATACTGATGCTTTCTTACCCTCTGGTCTCTGACCATCTGGTGGGATATTACTCTCTTCCTCAATGCTCTCATCTCTTTCCTTCTCATCCCATGACATACAGAAGAGAATATTTTCTGTGCTGTGGTTAGAAGAGGGAGTGGAAGTAAAGTAAAGGACTTAAGCTATTCTTTTCACTCCTCATTGCTTCTCCCCAAGTAGAGTGGTCTGGGCTGCTCGAAGCATATTTTTGTCATCTGTTTCAAGTTCTTTAAATTTAGGCGGATTCCCAGAAGACCAGATAGAAACTTAGAGAACAGAGACTACAATGATTCATACTTGCCTAAGGAAGAGGGGTGGGTAGGGCAATTGCCAGAAGCTTGTTTGGAGACCCAGAACAAGTCCAGTCAACCCACGGAAAACCTGTAAATCACAGGAGGTAAATAGGAGTTTAATGCCACAAAATAGACATCTCCCAATATCTAACTTTGGAATGGAATTAAAATATTGATACATTGGCACTCAGCAAAGCTTTGTCCAGTTCACCTGAGCACAAGCCATCCCTGTTTAGAAAACTGTGGCTAGAGCCCTTCTCCTTTGATAGACAAAGTGTTAAGCCTAAGACTTTGAAGGTATTCTAGACTTAGGCCATGGTTTGGTTATCAGTAGGTAGACCTTATCTTCAGGAGTATCAGTCTTGTTATCAGAAGGACTGTTACTTCTACTATAGTCCTGTGACGTTGCTCTGGAGCTCTGACACTTCTTATCTATAGCCACAGTGCCCTTTCTGAGAAAAAAAGTGAAATGTGACACTTCTATAGAAAAGCAAATGAAACTCAAGACGGATGATCAAAATGTGAATGCTTCACTCCTTCTTTAAAAGGGGAACAAGAATACCCTTGGCAGGGAAGAGAGAGGCAAAGATTAAAACAGACACAGAAGGAACACCCATTCAGAGCCTGTCCCACATGTGGCCCATGCATATACAGCCATCCAATTAGACAAGATGGATGAAGCAAAGAAGTGCAGGCCGATAGGAGCCGGATGTAGATCTCTCCCGAGAGACACAGCCAGAATACAGCAAACACAGAGGCGAATGCCAGCAGCAAACCACTGAACTGAGAATAGGACCCCCGTTGAAGGAATCAGAGAAAGAACTGGAAGAGCTTGAAGGGGCTCGAGACCCCAAAAGTACAACAATGCCAAGCAACCAGAGCTTCCAGGGACTAAGCCACTACCTAAAGACTATACATGGACTGACCCTGGACTCTGACCTCATAGGTAGCAATGAATATCCTAGTAAGAGCACCAGTGGAAGGGGAAGCCCTGGGTCCTGCTAAGACTGAACTCCCAGTGAACTAGATTGTTGGGGGGAGGGCGGCAATGGGGGAGGATGGGGAGGGGAATACCCATAAAGAAGGGGAGGAGGGAGGGGGATGTTTGCCCGGAAACCGGGAAAGGGAATAACACTCAAAATGTATATAAGAAATACTCAAGTTAATAAAAAAAAAGAACATTAATAACAACCTGTAAATACAAAAAAAAAAAAAGAAAAGCAATTTAAGATCAAGTTATGGAGGCAGCGTGCAGATAGTAGTCATGAGGTGATATGTACTTTGAGAATTACAACTAAAATAAATTCACCAGGGGATTCAATGAATTAAACGCAAATTTAAAGATTAAAGCTATTCTAAAAATACTAAGGAAGTTTAACACACTGACATTTTAAGAAGTCACTCTTGTGACTGGTGCAGGTAATTGAGGTCTGGCTATAAAGCAGGTTTCAGCATGCTCAGGCTGGGTATCACACATGGCACATCCACATATTTATAGTAAAGTGCCTCACTTGTATCTACTGATAATGTGTGATGTTAGTTTGTGCTATTGGTGACCCAAAAGATCATTTCTAAACACAGGAAAGAGTGACAACACACCATAACCCGTCAGAGTAAGCCAAAGGGATCTCAGCTATGTCTCATCCTGAAGGAGTTTGTGTTTCTCTCTGTTCAGGTCGGATCCAGCTATCCTGTACAATGACAGATCTGTACTGGAGAACCACCACTTGAGTGCAGCCTACCGTCTTCTCCAGGAAGATGAAGAGATGAATATTCTGGTCAACCTCTCAAAGGATGACTGGAGGTAATATGAGGTGACAGATTTGGAAGCCACAAAGGGGAATGTGGACAGATGGGGTGTGTTGCTGCTGAGGAAAGACACCTCATCTAAGCTTGACTCTGCTCTCTCACAAAAAGCCCCAAAGCTTGCTAACATGGCCTATCACATCTTTATGAAGAGTAGATGTACCACTTCTGGCTTTAGTTTTGTTTTTATATTTTCTTCTTTTGTTTGGATACAATTTTGTCCAAAAACAAGTGATATTCTGTTTTCTTTCTGGGGTGATCTTCAGCTTCCTTTGCTCTTTCTGTCCCCAGTTGGTCAGAGCAGCTGAACTTCTGCAGCCTGGAATAAGACAGATCTGTTGACCTTAAAGCAAATCCACACACAAACACAGGCATCCTTGTTTGTCTTTAACCCTGCATTATAGGTGATTGTGTATAAATAATAGGACCACAAATAATAGGAATAGCTTAAATCGTTTGAATATAATCTCTGACTAATATATTATAAAACCAAGTGATTCAAACCACATGGGTGAGTTAATGTAAACACAGTCAAATTAGTCCCTTGAAAATAAGTTTACTGAGGTGTATTTGTGCATTCACTGTCTATACCTGTGCCTCTTGCCACTGTATCTCAAAGAAATAAAATATTAAGAAGACACGTAAAGCATCCTGTATTTGAGATATCAGAGCATCTTAGTGGAAATAAATAAACACAGTAACTGTGGGAAGCTAGAGTAAGAATAGTAATTTCATGAGGGCAGAAATAACCATCTCACTGAAGAAACCCATAAAATTGAAAACAACAGAAAATGTTGAATACCTAGTAGCTAGTTCTTTGAACTAATATCTGATACCTATTTATAAAACTAATATCTAGTTCTTTGAAAAAGCAACAAAATTGGTAAGCATCTAACATAACTGAGCTAGAATATATATTACCACTATCAGAGTCTATGTATTTCAAATATGTAAGAATATATAAGAAAATATAATAATATTTAACATGTTTGACAGTTTTGATTAAAATGAGAAATATTTTGCAAAATAAAATTTATAAAACCTCACCTAAGACATAGCAGATAATTTTAATATTACTGTATCTATTAAAACAATTGAGGTTCCTGTCAAAAATCTTTACAGGAGGAATCTTCTGTCTTCGTGTGTTCTCTCTAACAAAGTCTTTTTCAAAACAAAAAAGAGATCATAACAGTATTATCTATAAATTATCTGTAAACTTTTGAAAGAAGCAATTACTTTCTAGTTCATTTCTAATCCACATAATTTTAAACACCATTCATTTATGAAACAATCACAAAATGAATATTGGGGACCAGTAGATCCCAATGAACATAAATATATCAATCCTAGTTAAGTATTTACATTTAAAATAGAGTTATACGAAGATCCTGCTATGGGTAGTGTGGCTAGATTTGTATCAGTCAATTGGGCCACACTGAGCCTCGATATTTCTTTGTAGAATATTCAAGATCTTTCTATGAATCTGTTTTTAGTTGAAGCTAACTTATAAAAGAGTGGACCCAGTAAAGCAGACTGTTATTCCTAATAGAAGCAGGCCTAATCTGAGGAGCCAATGGTTATACCAAATGCAATAAAGACTCCCCCTCTCCCAGATAAGATCAAATTCTCTCCTCCTTCCTGAACCTTGAGTCTGTTGAGGCTTTTGACTTAATTATATCATTGGCCCCAAATGCATTATGACCCTAGTCTTTTTAACTTTCATAAATATTGAAGTTAATTTCAAGGCTGAGGATGTAGCTCAATTGGTAGAGTTTTTGCCTAGCCTTGAAGAAGCCCTGGCTTTGGTACTTAGTCCTGTATAAAATTGAATTTATAGTGCATACATGTAATCCTAGCACTAAGAAACTGGACACAGGAGGATGAAAATTTCAAGTTTGTCTACCCCTACATAGAGAGGTCACAGCCAGTTGGGTACAGGAAGCACTGTCTTACAAACAAGTGGAAATTTTATAATGAAATTTTCATATATATGTTTGTGGGGTGTGTGTGTGTGTGTGTGTGTGTGTGTGTGTGTGTGTGTGTGTGTCTGTGTTTATAACATCAAAGAACCTTGACAACTAGGGAGAATTTATCCTGAGACCTCAAGGTTAATTTAGCACTCAGAAATAAATAAAATAATTCACCATATTAAGAGCAAATGAGCAAGCAAAGAAAGCTAAATGTTTTTGTTACACACCTATAATACCATCACACTGGAGACTGAGGCAGGAGGATCCAGAGCTGGAATCCAGACTGAGCTATGTCAGGCTAGCAAGTGCCATTGAGTAAGACATTTATTTAAAAAGCTATAAGCAAGCAAGCAAAAAGAAACAAAAACAAACCCACAAAATATCTACAAAAATAAATAACATGGTCATTTCACTGGGTATATCCTCAAAACTTGAAAAACAACATTACTTATCAAATATGAACTCTCTTCAAATAAGAAACAAAAGAGAGCATACAGCATCTCCAGAGAGATACAGGGCACCTGGGTAACATCAGTGTTCATGGTGAAATGCTCAACTTTCCTCTGAAGTCTGGGAACAAGATTAGGGCGCCTAATCTTATACTATATTGTATAAAGTGTTTCTGTTAACAAATGAAATCTTAAGACTATTATTGCAGCTACTAAACCTGTAAATGAATTGCATAAGGCTAATAAAGATGAAGTTAATATAAAAACATGATAGGCTAGCAGCTAGCCATTAGGAAATTACATTTAAAATTCCTGAAGTCAGTGTGAAGATTTCTAGGAAAACTAAAAACAAAACAAGTATATGACTCATCTCTCCTACTCCTTTGAAATACATGAGAATAGCACTGAGACACCTGCACACTAATCTTTATCTGAGACCATGTTCACAAGAGTCAAGCTATGATTCATCTAGACATCCATCTTGGTGGGAAGGGTGCTGAGGGCTTGCATGCCACAGTGCACCATGTTTGCTTTTTCCCCCATGGGAATCAAACTCAGATAACTAGACTTGGGGGCAAGTGCCTTCAGCCACTGAGACATCTTGCTAGCTCCTATGGTGGAGTTTTATTCAGCCACAAAGAAGAATGAAATATCTACTCAGAAAAGTAGATATTAGACTTTTCTCCAGTCTACAGAATCTAGATTAAATAAATGATACATGACATAAAAGTAGAATGATGTCTCCTTCGAGAGAGGAGGGAAGAGCAACAAGGGGAAATAATCTAAGAACAATGACAATCATGTACATAGGACCATACTGAAAGCTGTCACTTTGTATACTAATTAAAAGTTCTTTAGTGTGAAGGTCAGAGGTCAATGTTAGATGTCCTCCTCAATAGAGCTCTACAGTACAACAGCTTTTTGATTTTTTTAAGTCAGCAGCCTTCCTTGAACCTGTGAAGTTCACTTAGTAGTACTGTCTGGACAGCAAGCCTTAAGGATCCTTTTGTCCTGCTCCCTCTTCCCTCAGTGATAGGTTACAAACATGTCTTGTTACACCCAGCACACAGATCCTTATGTTTGCCTGCCAAGCACTGTATCACTGAGAAATCTCTCCAGATTCTTCACTCCTTGATTCTTGACAAAGGTGTTATGTCACATCAATGGGGAAAGTATCTCCAGCAAATGGTGTTAAGACAATTGGTTATCTATGGAAAATAGTTAACTTTGACTCTTACCTCAAACTATACTCAAAACTCAACTCAAACTTTCTCATAAAACAGAGCACAAAACCTAGGTAAGCTGAAATAGGTCAACTGGGAAAGTTCCAAACTGAAGAATAGAACATAGCTCCTTGGTTCAGAATGCCTACTACTGGGTTGCAACCAGTGGTAGGCATTCTGGGTTTGTTCCCAACATGGTGGTAACAGTGGCAAGAATATTACATCAAGGCACAGCAATACCTTCAGGATTCTTAGAACACCAAAGGTGAAAATCATATTTAAAAAATAATAAATTTGACTTAATGAAAATTAAAGTGTTTAGAATTGATATAATTGATGTAATTAAACTTTTTGGAACTGATATAAACTACAAAACCAGAAAAGAGTGTATACTGTGCATATTCTACTGCAGTTTAGTATCCAGAAGCATAATGTACCTAGACAATTCAGGAATAAGTAAAACCTTATTTTAAAACGTGAAAATAATTGAAACATGGTTTCCTAAGAATTGATATTCAAATGGTCAAAGTACATAGTAATTGGCCAAAAATTCAAATCAAAATCACACTGAGACACTACTGCATACACAGTAGAAGGCCAGAGTTAAAAGCTAACAGCAGGCAAGGAAAAAAAAAGCTAGAACTTTAACACACTTGTCAAATATGTGATGCTAAACAGTCATTCTGCAAACGGTCCATAAAGAGAGGAGCACACAGATACTCAGAGAAGATTTATTGTGCTCTAAACACGTGTGGAATAAACCACATAGCCATCAGCTGCTAAATGGATGCCCATCTGAGAAGCAAACCCTTTAACTCACATTTCAGCACCACCGTAACTTTCCCTGTAGTTTAATTCTCCAAATGACAGATATATCATATTCTGTTCTAAACATTCATTTTATTTGTATATTGTGTGTGTTCGTGTGTGTGTGTGTGTGTGTATGTATGTGTGTGTGTGTGTGTGTGTGTGTGTGTGTGTGTGTGCGCACGTGCTTATGCTCTTGAGTAAAATAGGTAAGAGGTGATCTAACTGATGTGGTTGCTTAGAATTGAACTCAGCTCTGAAAGAATATTAAATGCTCTTAACCACTGAGCAAGATCTCTATCCCTGGTATCATATTCTTCTTCTTTTTTTAAAATTTATATGATTTTACACACTGTTGTGTTCAGACGCACCGGAAGAGGGCATCAGATCCCATTACAGATGGTTGGGAGCCACCATGTGCTTGCCGGGAATTGAACTCAGGACCTCTAGAACAGTCAGTGCTCTTAACCTCTGAGCCATCTCTCCAGCCCCCTGTATTATATTCTTAATAAATCATTCTTTAGTTCTTACCACTGCAAAGACTAACATTAGATTTGAAATGTCTGAAACAATTAACTGATTTTGACCAAATGTTGCAAAACTAACTTGGATTTTTGTTTTCTTTGCTTTCATGCCTTTTCTCCACGGGTGTCCCCAAAAGGGAGTTTCGAACTTTGGTAATCGAGATGGTAATGGCCACAGATATGTCCTGTCATTTCCAACAAATCAAAGCCATGAAGACAGCCCTGCAGCAACCAGAAGCGTGAGTTGTGTGACATCATGTTCTCACAGGGCTTTGAACTCAAATCTGAACATGTTATATGTAGATAACATATCACCTTCAGGTTAATGGTTGGGTTATCTCAGAAAGTAGTCATGTCTGGAACACAGAGCTTGAACATCATACAGCATCTCCCAATAAGTTACAGGCTTACGAGAGTAAATAGAAGACATGGTGCCAGTTTGCCCCAATTAGCATCATTTCCCTGTTAGTAATTAAATGATCAAAGATAACTAAAGAAAGTACTGTTTAAGCCACCCAATTAGACAAGATGGATGAAACAAAGAAGTGCAGGCCGACAGGAGCCGAATGCAGATCTCTCCTGAGAGACACAGTCAGAATATGGCAAATACATAGGCGAATGCCAGCAGCAAACCACTAAACTGAGAACAGGACCCCCGTTGAAGGAATCAGAGAAAGGACTGGAAGAGCTTGAAGGGACTCGAGACCCCATATAAACAACAATGCCAAGCAACCAGAGCTTCCAGGGACTAAGCCACTACCTAAAGACTATACATGGACTGACCCTGGACTCTGACCTCATAGGTAGCAATGAATATCCTAGTAAGATCACCAGTGGAAGGGGAAGCCCTTGGTCCTGCCAAGACTGAACCCCCAGTGAATGTGATTGTTGGGGGGAGGGCAGCAATGGGGGGAGGATGGGGAGGGGAACACCCAAATAGAAGGGGAGGGGGAGGGGTTAGAGGGATGTTGGCCCGGAAACCGGGAAATGGAATAACAATCGAAATGTAAATAAGAAATACTCAAGTTAATAAAAAAAGAAAGTACTGTTTAGATTTTTTTAATCTGGCTGAAAAATGCAGAAGAAAATAGGTTAAATGAGAAGTGCCTTGTTCAGTAAATGCTGAAATGTTCATTCATGAACATCGTGGCAGTCCTTAGAAGCAAATAGTTGTTTCCTCGACTCAGTGTCAAGTGAGTTTGATGAAGGTAAACGGAGGGGATTTTAAAGATGTTCGAACTCCAGTATTTGAAGTGTGTGGTGACCACGTGCTTGCCTGTGTTGGGGTTGCAGAATTGAAAAGCCGAAAGCCTTATCCCTCATGCTGCACACAGCAGACATCAGTCATCCTGCGAAAGCGTGGGACTTGCACCACCGCTGGACCATGTCTCTCCTGGAGGAGTTCTTTAGACAGGTACCTTGTGTCTTGCTGGTCATCATTGCTGGTATTCGATACTTTGAGTATCAAATATTTTGGCACCTCTTTGGCAAGGACCATAGAGGACGTTGTTATTCCTCTAGGGGCGGGGGGCTTTCTCACAGTTGTTTTATTTCTGTATATGTAATGTTTGGATTTTATCTGAATTCTGATTCTCAAGACATTGTGAAATGCATTCTGTCTTTGGTGTTTCTGCTTAGATGAAGAAAAGTGTTTCCTTGTGGCAGTCTCTTGTCTGTCATTTTAATCCCCCAACCCCTTTTTAGCCTAATGAGTTACCAAAAAGGTTATTTTGACTCATATCTCTTTTTTTGTCTTTTTTATCTGGGGGTGGGATGGGTTGTCTCTTTTGATGGATGAGCTATGACACAATGTTTCAAAACAAATATGTGGCAAATTGGAGTCAAGAAATCACCAGGAATTATTGTTCAAGTGCATTTAAATGTAGCTGCATCTTCAATCCAGAGTCATGTGATCTCTAAGAACAGACAGTCTTGAATGAGCTTACATTGCTTTAAGACAAATGCAAATGTGTACATATAACAGAATGAGAGAACCAAAACAAGTGCACAGCACCAAGACAGAGGTCTTCAGGCTTAGGCTTGGTTCTCTGGTCTGACACAGCTGCTGGCCTCCCCTTGACAAGAGCTGCTACACAGACACCTGGTTTAAGACATGAGACCTCAGGTCAGTCTATGAAGATTATAGACTTAAGTTACTCTTAGTTCATATCAGTAAATGAACTCAGCTCATTCTTGATCATTCGCAAAGGGGAGAATACAACATAGGTTTTGAGGACCCTAGCCCCCATATATCAATACTCACTATCATATGTCCCCATTATTCCCTCAACTGACTTAGGATAGGCTTTTTCTCTGAGCCTAAGTTTATTATCTGCTGCTATAATACCATACCTGAGGCAGGATAATTTATAAACAATAGAGATTTACTTAAATCATGGCTTTGGAGCCTAGGAACCCATTAGCCTACATCAACACCCAATGCAGCTCCTTATTGCATCTTAACAGGGTGGGAGCATCACGGGGCAAGTGTGCTAACTCTGGTCTTTCTACTTTAAAGTTACTGACACCTTCAAGGGGTATTAACTAATGTAATCGTGTAATCATGAGAGAGCCATCCTCATGATCTTATATTATCCATTTTACCTCCCAAAGGCTTTGCCTCTAAATACTATTAACATATGACTTTGAAAATTAAGTCTCCATCACATTAGCTGTGGAACATAGTAGTTATCCTGGGCTTGGGACATAAAATGATGCTGACACTCTTACTTTTACTATGCTTGTTTGAATGGGAAAATAATAGCACAATAATTTCTGTATGTATTTTTTTTCTAATTGCACATAGTGTGCCAGTAAGTAGAGCTGGAGTTAACAGTCACAAAACCCTGAAACTGTCCATTGGAGATTTGATTCCAATTGGTTTGGTGCCCAGGACTAATAAGATCACCCTTTTGATTATCTTGCCTTTTGCATTATATGAGATTTGTTTTTGAAGAAACAGAAAAGGTTTGGATGAATATTCTTAAGAACCTTTCAGCATTAAATATCCTGTGTTCTTTTCAAGTGTCAATACCAGTGGGAGACCAAGTCACCAACACATTTTATATTCAGTCATTGTCATCGTGGTCTACCTTACTCATTGTGTCAGTTAAATACCTTATATTTTATATGTAATTTTTAAATATGTGATTCCCCATTGGAGTGACAGTTGTTTCTATTTCTATTTCTTTCTATGCATTAGAACTTTTATTCCATAAATGCTGATTTTTGTGTTATTGGATTCTTGGCTCTTTGTAGGTATTAGGCCCTCATAGTATGTGATCAGTACAAAGCCTCCTCTTAGAAATCTACCTCATGCTTCTGCTAGACTCCTTATCTGACCCCTTGGTGACATTAATTAGAAATAAGTATCCAGGTGTTGAGACAGTGTTTAAGTTTTTGAGTGTTACTGATCTGTTGATAATGTTCATTATAATTACAGCATGCCAGCTAGAACAAATTCTCTCCATGTTTCTCCAAGCTTACTTTAAATATGGTTATCTTGATGGCAAGAATAATTCTTTAAGTAGTTCTTTTATTGGCTTATATGTATTTTTATCATTTGTTCTCATGATAAGCCCTTCATTTAACAGAATGAAATTTGTGAAATAGCACAGGACAGGGACCTTCCTAGGACCATACACCCACAGCAGCAAAACAAGGCAGGATTCAAGCATAGAGGGTAGACATTATCCTGAGCGAGTTTCTTCCTATGGGGAAAAAAAAAAGAAGGAAGAGCATAATCCACTGACAGACATGAGGTATACTCTTCTCCTTCCTCTGGACCTGACAAAGATTGAACTTCTGCTTCATGTTTTTAAAGGCTACCTCCAACAGTAGTTAGACATCCCATAGTGCTTATCCCATAGTGCTTGTATTAGAGTAGTGCTTTTTAGTGCCCCGAAGACTCTTTTGGCCAAACAATTATGCTGTGTTGTTTTCTAATTCCTGGCTCTTTCTAGTCCACTTTTTATGACAGACTAAGCATTAGGACTGCAAATACAAAAACACTTACTCCCGTTGTGTGTGGCTTTAGGTGATGTTAGAGGACAAAGCCACATCAGTTAAGTTTGATTTTCCTGTTGGACACTGGCTCACCACTGGGGGTTCAGTGGCTAGAAAAAGGCCACAGGTAGCTACAGGAAAACTGTGGGAAACACAGCCATTCTGACTGTGATGTTGGCTCGAGGACACAGGACACATGGACTGCTGCCTAGTTTTCCCTAGGGAACCTATTGCTACCCAGTGAAACTTTCTTTGGGACAGCATGAGCCTTTGCATTCAGAGGGAATGATTGTTCTCCGGAAGCCACCATACTTGGGGTCTTTTGTTTAAAGAAGCAGGCCCCCCCAGGACTTATTACACAATGTAATAGCAATCATTAAAATAAAAATAAGTGGCCTAAGTGGTTGCTGGGGTTGTAAATAGAATCTGAGCAGCTCAGCACACTGTTCTTTTGTTCACCATGACCTTCTATTTTTCTAGGGTGACAGAGAAGCTGAGCTGGGGCTGCCATTTTCTCCTCTGTGTGACCGAAAGTCAACCATGGTTGCTCAGTCACAAGTGGGTAGGTATTTGCCAGCAGATTGGAAGGGACATCAGAAGATACATATGTGTAAAGATCAGAGCCACTGGGCTTGGGGATCCTAGCTAGGACTCTGGTTCACTGTTCCTAGTCTTTGGCAGAGTAGAGTTCTTTATTTCTCTCTAGACTGTGACTGGTTCTAGAAGAGATTACACAGAGACATTCTGGGGTTCTCATCATTCCTGCTGAAAGGAAAGGGAGCTTCAACTTCCTGAGGTGATGGCCATGCCTACCGTTGTTAGGAAGCCTGTTTTGCTTCAGCTGCCGTTGTGCTTCAGTAAGAGAAGTTGTCTCACCACCATGCTTCTTCTGTCCACACTTGGGACTGTCCTTCCAAGGAGGATGCTTTCAAATTGTTTTGGTTTCTTTATTCCTCTTCTGCCATACAAAAAAGAAGAAGACAGAGAGAGAGAGAGAGAGAGAGAGAGAGAGAGAGAGAGAGAGAGAGAGGAAGGAGGAGGAGGAGGAAGAGGAGGAGGAGAAGGAAAAGGAAAAGGAAAAGGAAAAAGAATCACTATAATAATGCATTACCAAAACCCTCAGCTGTGGGAGAGGAAACCAGTGTCACACATAAATAAATGGCATGAGTGAACTCTACTTTTGAAGAGTCTGCTATCACACAAATAATCAATTTACTAAGGAATCACTGCCTTTTCTTATACATTTTGGGAACAGAGCTAGGATCTCAGATACTCTAGGCTAGGCATAAATAGGCCATTTCGCTAAAGTTAACCTTGAGCCCAGGCTAAACACGAACTGATTGCAAGGATCTTGGCTTCCTGACCTTCCTATCTTTGGATCTCAACTGCTAAGATTAAAAATGTGTGCTACCATGCCTGGCCTCTGCTTCAACTTTATGGACCATTCACTGTTGTGTT